>NC_083692.1:637500-750000 GCF_033118175.1 Dama dama | reverse complement strand
CATTACATTTTTTACTTTATCAATAGTATTTTTGATTTTAACAGCAAATAAAAGATTCCCCACTCTCAAGGAAAGATGTTTTATTTTGTTTAGTTCTCTGTTCCTTTTGCAAACAATTTTAATGATAGTGTAAAGCTGTACACCCCAGGACAGTTTGTCCTGACTAAGGGGTAAGTGTACAATTGATCTTTCTTTACATTTGTTACAGCTCATGAATAATGTAAATACCAAATTTTTTAGGATATAAAGAGAGATCTAGGGTGCTCAGTGTGTACATGTTATTGTCATAAAAGGCATACTGTTGGATACAAAACACCATGAACTTTTTGTTTGCTTGCTTCAAAGAAATTGCTCTTTTTCTTGTCTTGTCATGTACAAACTAGTTTTTAGAGTTATCAAAATTAGGAATAGCTTTCAACCTTGCCAGCCTCTCTTGTATGTATATTTAATTAAAGTACACTTTCCCCTGTGATACACTTAAAATGACAATTAAAACCATTATTTTAAGTGTTTGTGATTCTTTCCTAAAACCAAAGTTTCTATTGAAATATAAATGGACACTCTCCTAAGTACAAGGTGACATGATTGTGTATGCCTGCCGCTTTCTTGGGGATCCAAAACTAGGTTTTTAAGTTTGAATAACAATTAATAACATAAGGCTGTTTACACTACTAATGATTAAAGTTAATAACATTTGTACTATTTTCAGTCTATTCATTAAATAATCTTTTTATAGTTAGATCAGGACTGAACCTGTCCATTCAGAAAGCTTCAAATTATAAAAACAATACTGTTCTGTATGTGTGACTGATTATGCCTTCTTTGGCCTATGTTCTTTATTCTGTGATGAAGTTGAAGCTTATAAGTCAAAACAAAGGAACTTAACTTACAGAACTCACAGTATCTATGACTTTTTAAAACTAATATCTGTTTTAAAAAAAAAAAAAAGCGGTTTCAACAGATGACCAGGTACAATACCATGTGGGAAAAATGAATTCAGACTTATTTAATGATGAACTTGTTAAAAAAATTACCTACTTTAAAAAACAAGGAAGCTAAGAGAGGTTAAATGAATTATCCAAATTCACAGTATCTATTATTTTTCAATCTTTCTATCTCCGTCTGTATGTGTCTGAAGGAGTACTGCTTTATTTAGTTGGTGAGGAATTAACATTTCATAGAGCTTCCATTTCTCTCAGCTTCTAAGATAGACCCCTGCTCCAAAGGTCATGGTGCTGTGCTGCGCTTAGTCACTCATCACGTCCGACTCTTTGTGACCCCATGGGCTGTAGCCTTCCAGGTTCCTCTGTCCATGGCGATTCTCCAGGCAAGAATACTGGAGTGGTTTGCCATGCCCGCCTTCAAAGGATCTTCCCAACCCAGGGATTGAACCCAGGTCACCCGCATTGCAAGTGGATTCTTTACCATCTGAGAAGATGGTATTGCCAGGAAGACCTGGGCAAATGGCTGCAGCAGACAAATTTTGTATTGAAATTTCTCCTCCATTTCTTCATGTCTTGCCTACATCCTGGCAATCCAATATAATCTAGGCCTGCCCAAAGTGAAAGTACCTTCCTGATAATACCTCTTGGTTTCTTTCTCCCAATTAGAACTATCAGTCACTTGTAAGGTGACTTCCAGGCAAAGGAAGGCTACATCATTATCAGATAAATGATTGACAGTTGACCTTTCAGGCCATATTTTTATTTTAAAAAGTACGGGATGGCTAGGCAAAGGAATTTTAAATTTCTGGATTGAGTGGAAGAGGTACTTGCAGGAGGATAAGTCTTTCTGATACTCTTTGGATAGTCTTTTGCCTCCCCAAAACTCAGTAGGAATAAGGGGTATTTTCTGAAAGGCTACAGACTTATTTAATGATTGCTAAAGTTTCTTAGTAAAGAAGAAGTACATATTTTCCTTGAGAAGTATGGTAGTATAGTAAGTCCTCCAACAATTTTTAATAATGAAAACATCAGCAAAGAAATTGTCAATCATGACTGAGTGACAGTTGGACCTACAGGGTTTCAATTCATTGTAGGATTTATTTCATTCAGAACTCTGAATCTGTTCTTTTTTTTTCTCTCTCTCTAAAAGGAAACTCTGCAGCGGGTGAAAATTATCTCAATAAACAACCCGCTTGTTTTTCTGAATGAAAAGAAGTTTCATACTGATATAATGAACATAATCCAAAAAGAAAATACTGGAAACCAACCACTTGATGAAATCAGAAAGGTAAGGTCAACTCTTTTGATTATATTATGCTACAGGTAATCCTATATCTTGATACCCCAAAAAGGAATCATGTAAATATAATACATTGTAAAAGTGTTTAGAGGCCTCTTCCCTCAGTAAAAGCTTATATTATGTTGTAGTTTTTATCTGGTTTGTAGTTAGCTTTTAGGTAATCACTCTTGTGACTGAACCTTCGCCCACACTCCCCGCAAACATAGGGCTTCTCCCCTGTGTGTGTCCTCTGGTGTGTGATGCGGGCTGACTTCTGACGGAAGCTTCGCCCACACTCCCCGCAAACATAGGGCTTCTCCCCTGTGTGTGTCCTCTGGTGTCTGATGAGATGGGCCTTCTGACGGAATCTTCGCCCACACTCCCTGCAAACATGGGGCTTCTCCCCTGTGTGTGTCCTCTCGTGTGAGATGAGATTTGACTTATCATTGAAGCTTCGCCCACAGTCCTTGCAAACATAGGGCTTCTCCCCTGTGTGTGTCCTCTGGTGTATGATGAGGACGGACTTCTGACTGAACCTTCGCCCACACTCCCCGCAAACATAGGGCTTCTCCCCTGTGTGTGTCCTCTGGTGTGTGATGCGGGCTGACTTCTGACGGAAGCTTCGCCCACACTCCCCGCAAACATAGGGCTTCTCCCCTGTGTGTGTCCTCTGGTGTGTGATGCGGGCTGACTTCTGACGGAAGCTTCGCCCACACTCCCCGCAAACATAGGGCTTCTCCCCTGTGTGTGTCCTCTGGTGGATGATGAAATCTGACCTCTGAATGAAGCTTCGCCCACACTCCCCACAAACATAGGGCTTCTCCCCTGTGTGTGTCCTCTGGTGTCTGATGAGATGGGCCTTCTGACGGAATCTTCGCCCACACTCCCTGCAAACATGGGGCTTCTCCCCTGTGTGTGTCCTCTCGTGTGAGATGAGATTTGACTTATCATTGAAGCTTCGCCCACAGTCCTTGCAAACACAGGGCTTCTCCCCTGTGTGTGTCCTCTGGTGTATGATGAGGACGGACTTCTGACTGAAGCTTCGCCCACACTCCCTGCAAACATAGGGCTTCTCCCCTGTGTGTGTCCTCTGGTGTGTGATGAGGTTGAAGTTCTTATTGAAGCTTCCTCCACACTCCCCACAAACATAGGGCTTCTCCCCTGTGTGTGTCCTCTCGTGTTTGCTGAGACTTGACCTGTCCTTGGAGCCTTGCCCACACTCTCCGTACGTGAACCTCATAATGCCTGAGACCCCTGCCCCCGTGAGCAATGTGCCTGTGTCCTCTGGATTCAGTTTCTGGGTTGTGCTGGGCTCGTCTTTCATTCTCTCATGCACCCCGGGACCCCCCATTTGTCCTCCGGGTGAGTAGGAAGAGGCCCTTGAAATCCTCTTCAGCCTTACGCTTTTAAGCAAAGGTTGGGGCCTGTCCTTGGCCTCCCGGCCCTCAGGTTTTTCGCTCGGGCTGTGTGGATCTGAATATCGCTGATCTTGATTGCCTGGGCAGGGATCCTCTGGTTGGAGGAGGTCTCTTTCAGATGGTCTCAGGAGGGTCTGAGAGGGGTGACTGCGTTGGGTGTGTTGGCTGAGGAATTTCTGACTGGAGAAGGCCAGAGAGCAGGAGGCACATGGGTGGATCTTGGGCTTCGGTTCTGCTGAAAGAGGAAGCTTTTGGTCAGGTAGCTGGTTTGCCATGGTCAGGCCCTCCCCAGTAATCATCTAAGTGTTGACAGGGCAGGATTTGTCTCCCATTGAGTGTGTCTTTATAGTCCACTTTTCCATTCCACTCTTATTCTCTACATCTACAGAAATCCAGGAAGCTTGTGTCAAGGGCCTTTTCTACATATCACCCAGATAGGGACCTTCTAGCAGCATCAGAGGCAGTGTCTCTCCTGATAGAGATGGATCGCAGGGACTTTCCCTGCGTGTAGTTATCTGAAAAGTTACGTCACAGTGGTCACAGATATTTACTCTACTGAGAGATAAGACTTGATGACTTAGGTGGAATCTCCTGAGAGGCCTCCTGTGAGGGTAAAGGGTCTGTTAAGTTAGGGGCGCCTGGCCTGGAGCTCTCTGCATATGGGAGGCAGCACAGGGGGTGGTTAGAGCAGGTGAGTAAAGCTGAATTTGAGGCTCCTTGTTCAAAGAGCAGCCTTTGTGCCGATCTCTGCAGGAAGTGGGTTTGAGACTGGATGAGACCGAGCAGCCCAGGTCCCACTGACTACAGGTCTCTGGCTCCTGCTGCCCCAATTGGTTCACAAATTGCTCCTCTCTGTTTCCCATAAATCATAAAATAAAGGCATATCCTTTCTCAAGCCTCAGCAGTATTCATACCTCATTTATTTCATTCAGGCTTAGTCCACTTAGCATGCACTAAGAAGCCCTGTTTAAAAATACATCTCCAGCCAGATTCTTCACACCCTCAGTCCCAAGCATCTTCAGCCAGCCCACTCTCCCCTCATGTCTGGCAATGAACTGACCTCTGAGGGGACACCCCGCTGCTGTCTCTTCCCAAAAGTGAACCAAAGCATCGTCTTAGCACAGAGAACATGCCGCTTGCAGCTGAAAGCCTCGCGGTTGTTCTGTGTCACCCAGGAAGGCCCCTGGGGCCTGCACGTGGACACAGGCCCTGAGGCTTCCGTGTCCCGTCCAGCCTCCTTCCTCTCCCTCTGTGCTTACTCCTGCGACCCCTGGCATGGCCTCTCTTCCCGGCCCTGGGTCTGAGGCACTGGCTGCTCCCCTGCCTGGAATCCTTTCCCGCAGGTGTTATCTCTGCAGAGACCCTGCCGCACCGTCCTGCACCACACCCCACCCTCTGCTCACGCTGACCTGAGGCACGCTCCCTGCGCTGGTTTTCCTCAGAGCACCAGCCCCTGTTTGGTATGAAGCCTCTGCTGCCCCAGGGCAGTGGTCCTGTCTGTTTCGGTGCGTGGAGCCCCGTCTGGCACAGAGTGTGAACTCACATGACAACAGACTGGAACAGTAACTGAATGCACATCACTGCACATGTGTGCACCCCAATGTTCATCGCAGCACTGTTTATAATAGCCAGGACATGGAAGCAACCTAGATGCCCATCAGCAGACGAATGGATAAGGAAGCTGTGGTACATATACACCATGGAATGTTACTCAGCCATTAAAAAGAATTCATCTGAATCAGTTCTAATGAGACGGATGAAACTGGAGCCCATTATACAGAGTGAAGTAAGCCAGAAAGATAAAGGCCATTACAGTATACTAACACATATATATGGAATTTAGGAAGATGGTAATAATAACCCTATATGCAAAACAGAAAAAGCGTCAGATGTACAGAACAGACTTTTGGACTCTGTGGGAGAAGGCGAGGGTGGGATGTTTCAAGAGAACAGCATTGAGACATGTATATTATCTAGGGTGAAACAGATCACCAGCCCAGGCGGGATGCATGAGACAAGTGCTCAGGCCGGGTGCAATGGGAAGACCCAGAGGGATCTGGTTGAGAGGCACGTGGGAGGGGGGATCGGGATGGGGAATACATGTAAATCCATGGCTAATTCATGTCAATGTATGACAAAAACCACTATAATATTGTAAAGTAATTAGCCTCCAAGTAATAAAAATAAATGAAATAAATAAATTAATTAATTAATTAAAAAATACTGATGACTAAGGAATTCCACTTACTTTCTTTAAATTGGCAGATGTCATTCATAAATTTCCTAGTGTGACTCTTAAAATATCTTTGCCCTATAAATATTTTAAAATAAAATGTCTTTATTTTAGTTTAAAAAAAAATAATGGGAGAAATTAAGGAAGAAAGAGATAAAGGGCAGAGAGCTGGTAGGTGCTAGAAAACTTGCCTTTTGCTCCTAAGCCTTTCAGCAGAAGGAGATGTTACATATTATTTTGCATGAAATATTAAAAATTAGAACTAGCATTTTTAATATAAAAATTTTTCCTAACAATCATATGAAAAGAATCAAATACTGAGGCATTTTATTTGCAACTCAACTGACTTTGGACTGGATTGTCCTCTGCTTCTAAATCGGACCATGGAGGCTCCCAGGATGGGGTGGGGTGCTGGAAGAGGGGTGACACTCACCTCTCCTGGTCGCGAGCTCACTCTTCCCCCTGCTGTTCCGCTTGATGCCAAGGTCCTGGCCATACTCATCCCCGTACCAGACCAGCAGCTCACAGCCCGGCCTGACCACCTGGCAGGTTCTGTAGAAGATCTGCCCGTGATACTGGAAGGCCACCAGGTTCTGCTCCTCATCGTCCCGGGCACAGTTCACATACTTGGGGGCGAGGCCGGGAAAGGGAAAGAAACCTCAAGTGATGAGTGCCCTCCACTCTCCGACCATGCCCAGCTCCTTGCCTTCCGCCTCTGAGGCCGCCCCTCATGTGGACCTTCTATTCACACCTTCGACCAGGCCATGTGAATTCCCATGCTTTTCTCTCCTCACCTAATTAGCCATTTTCCGGAGCCCAGTTCCAGACTCGTCTCCACCTGGACTGTCCGTGAGGCTGGTGACCTCCAGCTCCTCTAAACTCTGAATTAAGTTCTCTTCCATCCACAGGACTTGGTGCTCCTTGGCTAACACGCAGCCCTCAGCACTCACCCCAGCCTGCCTTCTCTCCCGAGGCTTTCTCCCATCTCCCCACGTGTATCCAGGGTCCTATTCGCTTGCCCACCCTCTCCCACAGACACTTGGAGAGAGCTCTGATATAGCTTGAGACACGGAACAGTAATTGTTTGTTCACTGTCTGCCTGCCCTGATGAAAGGAGAGGCCCTCAGAGAATGGCCCCACTCAGAGCCATCCTGCCCCCCATTCCTTCTGAGGCCTCAGGGCCCACTTCTCACTGGAACCAAGCCTGAGGAGGTTGTTGCCCACATAGAGTCAAGGTCTCCTGTATTAGGTTTTCCTGGCGCTGTGTAGTTACTCAAAGAGAAAAAAATAAGGTTACTGTTCCTAAAATCAATTGGCTAATGTCTGTTTGCAGTATGTTCTCCAAAAGGACATGGGTTGTGTGATCTGCTTCAGTAACGAAGTTCACTATCTAAACTGAAACATAAAGTGTGTGGTAAGTGTCCACTAAGTCAGTTAAAGTGTCCCTGGTGAATCTAGACTCCTCAAGTTGTTTTCAAGTCCACCAGTTTTGTTCAGCATATAGACTTGTATCTTGACGGCACATGCCATATTTTTATTTCCCACTTTCTAGTGTCTTTTGAAATGAAAGAACATGATATGGAGGGAAAAGAGGAAAGAAGATGTGAAAGCTGTTGAGGGAGCCAGGTTGAGAAGGAAAGGGGCGTGGGATGGAGGGAGTCTTGATGTCTACACACTGCAGACTCACTGCACTCACCTCATCCAGTTGGCCCAAGACGTGTCCTTTCCATCCACATACTCGTAGCAGTTCCTCCCTTTGGTATCTGAGTGTCAGAAAAAGAGTTACAAGATGTCTTTTTTTTTTTTTTTTTTATCAGTAGGAAGCAATAGAAGAGCTATTTCCCTCTGTAGTCATTGATGCTTTTGAGCCTGCATGGATTCAACTGCCAGTCGGACCACATGGTAAGCCCTTACTCATCATTCCAAGTCTGAGTCTCTTGGTTCATTGAAGGCAAGGGCTCCACAAGGGAGGAGTCACTTCTGTGTGTCTGTACACTGTGTTCACACCTCTCCTCTGACCTTTAGATACAGGTCCTGAGTGTGTGTACACTGTGGTCCCACCTCTCCTCTGACCCTTGGATAGAGGTCCTGAGTGTCTGTACACTGTGGTCCCACCTCTCCTCTGACCTTTTCATAGAGTTCCTGAGTGTCTGTGCACTGTGGTCCCACCTCTCCTCTGACCTTTAGATAGAGGTCCTGAGTGTCTGTACACTGTGTTCCCACCTCTCCTCTGACCTTTAGATAGAGGTCCTGAGTGTCTGTACACTGTAGTCCCACCTCTCCTCTGACCTTTAGTTAGAGGTCCTGAGTGTCTCTACACTGTGTTCCCACCTCTCCTCTGACCTTTAGATAGAGGTCCTGAGTGTCTGTACACTGTGTTCCCACCTCTCCTCTGACCTTTAGATAGAGGTCCTGAGTGTCTGTACACTGTGTTCCCACCTCTCCTCTGACCTTTAGATAGAGGTCCTGAGTGTCTGTACACTGTGTTCCCACCTCTCCTCTGATCTTTAGATAGAGGTCCTGAGTGTCTGTACACTGTGGTCCCACCTCTGCTCTGACCTTTGCATAGAGGTTCTGAGTGTCTGTACACTGTGTTCCCACCTCTCCTCTGACCTTTAGATGGAAGTCCTGTGTTCACGCCCAGGGCACACAGTACACAGGGCTGACTGTGTCATTGCCATCCATGTTATCACCATCTGCGTCCTCGCGTGTAGACATGAAGTACCCCCCACCACACACAAGCGGTTAGAGGCCAGAGGACAGGGAAACGGGTGCTTCTCACCTGCCAGGCGTATCCACTGTTTGCGGCCTCTTCATCGTCAGTGATCTTGCCCTCATAGGGGCCAAAGTGCATGCCCAGCGGCAGATCGGACGCCTCGTTCCAGACTCCAAGCCCAGCGTCAGGGATGCCCGACAGTCTGATGCTTAACCCAGGGGGCAGAGTGAGGGCTGAGCGATTGGCATGCCCCTTTTCCACTGCACAGTCCTTTACAAAGCTTGGGGGCCCATGGGCAGCACAGCTGTCGATGAAGAAGTTCTGACACTCCTCACAATCTGGAGGTGAGAACAGGGATGAGAGGAGGTATCGTGATGTTGCTGGTCGTAACGCCCTTCAGAAAGAACTGGGGCATTCATGGCATTTGGCCTTGATCCTGCACCCCAAGTCATAGAGGAAGGGGATGGCCGGGGGACCAAATGGTAAGGTGAGGTTAGTGGACCAAGGCCTCGTAGCCCCTTCTCCGTGAGTGGGCCAACAGGGTCACTCACAGAGGTAGTCGTCATCCTGGGGCTCGCTGACCTCTTGGTACACATGGCCCTTTCTTTCTGGTAGACTGTACCTCTTCACTCCAGTCTCCTTTCTTCTGAGTTCTAAGATGGAGAACAGAAGCTAAGCAAGGCTGGTGGGGTCTGGGGAGTTAGTCCCTGTTTTATCACAAAGTGTGAGATCTCCTACCTGTCCATCTATACACTTTGTTAAAACTTTCTTACATGTAGTTTTCAAACTTTTACTTTTGTAATTTTATGTTTTCATGTCACATTATTTATTTCTTGGCCACACTGCATGGCTTGTGGGATCTTAGTTTCCCGACCAGGAATGGAACCCACACCTCCTGCAGTGGAAGCATGGAGCCTTAACCACTTCACCCCCAGGGAGTCCCTCCTCTATACTGTGTTTCTTCTCCCTTTAACTACAGGTTCAGGAGACTGAGGCTCCACTGACCACAGATGCCCAGTTCAGTGATAGCATCCTGCACTGCCCGTTAGTAGGTTTAACTTCCCAACCTTCCTACTTAGGAAATAGTTCACCGACACATCTACTCAGAAAATATATGCTAAGGGCACATCACATGTAAGGCACTGAGCAGAGGTCTAGGCATAAACACTAACAAAGCACGGTTCCCATCATCACAGATGGGTTTATTGAACTACTTGTAGGTGTCAGACTTTTGCATTTAATGTAAGGCTTTCAAGCACTATGAGTTATGTATCCTTATCTTCACTTTACAGATAGCAATCAGGACCTCAGAAAATGAATAAGATTTTCCCAAGGCCCCAGTGCTAACTTCATGTCTCAGATCAGTCCACCTTAAACCTCACCTACCCAAAGTCCATGCCACACACCTAGGCCATACTGATTAGTTTTTCTACAGGGATTAAAGGAACTAATTAGAGGAACTCCCCAAATTTTCTCTTACCGACTTTTTGTCTGGGGTGCTGTCCAGGGGTCCTTGCTTTTCTGTGATGGGGCACTGGTTTCTGAGCCTGCTGGGAGCCACTTGTCTTCAGCGATTTTGCTGCTCCTGGCAATTCCTTCAAACTAGATTCCTCACTTAATGGTGCCCTGGCCATTCTCTTCCATGTGAGTAAAAGACAACATGCATTTCTTTAGTTCTTTAGGACTTTATGAAGTGTTTTCACATGCATGACTTTAGTTAATACTTTGACAATTCTTGGAAATACCTGATATGGGGGGAGGGTCTGAACACTGGAGAGTAATAAAAGGACCTAGGTGGACAGTGAATCAAAACTAGAATTCATATCTTAAGGTTCTTCCCCTTCAACTTTCTGCATAAAAGTGAGAGCAAGGCAGGGAGAATAGCTGGAGGTGAGGGAAAGAAGAGGGTAAGGGCTCGTAGAGAGTTCCGGGGTTTCTATTAATTAGTGGCCCTTTGATGGATGAGGAAGTATGGAAAATTACAGAGGGGACAAAACACATCTGGCAAATAAGGTGACAAAGCAGTGAGATTAAGAGGAGAAAAGACGATCAGCAGAAACACATTTAGACAATAAAGAAAATGAGATGAAAGTTGCAGGTTGCCATGTCCTAGAGACAATATTTGGAATTAAAGTAGCTGGTCACATCAGTTCTCCTTGAACAAGGCTGTATGACTAGCTGGTTCTCCTCAGTTTCCTGATCCATTAATTGGTATACAGGCTAATTCTTAATATTATAGTGGACATGAAATTTAATAATCTTCAACAAATTGTTGTGTGAGCTATTTAATACAGTAAGAACGTGAGCGTACATCCCTGGTATCAATGTATTCCCTAAACTGCATCTATATTTGAAGTCTAGCTCACAGACACTATCTTCAGTATTCTTTGACCTTTCTACTCCTAGATGAATGCTCAAATGTGGAGTAAGGATAGCAAAGTGCTATGTGGCTGACAGAAGAGTATGCAGTGAGTGATTTTAGGTCTGTCTGGCATGAGCAAATTGAGCTGGTTATAAGTATGCCTCATAAGAACAATAGAATGAGTGGATACCCTATGAAGTCTGATAGTGGGTTTCAAATTATTGTAATTCGTAATTCATAGTATCCCACAGCATCCAAATTTTAGTAGTGCTGGCAGCATAGCCAGAACTCTGAAACCTGCAATAGGGGCCTCTTCATGTGCTTTAGGTAGTCAAAGGTGGAGACCATAAGATTGTATTTTTACTGTAAAGGCAATTATGCATACTAACCGTATGAAACCATTGGATCAAGAGTTGGATACTGATTGGGCTCAGCATTAGAATATTTTAAGGTCCTACTGTATTTTGAATGTAGACAAGTATTCCTAAGGGGGGAGAGAACTTACTAGGGTATAAAATGAATAGAGACCTGCATTAAGGTGTTCTGCTTGATTTCCTCTTTGGGTAATGATAATGAGTGTTGAAACTAGTGTTGCTCCAAATAGAATATATAAAAGAATGAATTTTATGGCAGTAAATGTTATAATTAAAGTAATTATAATATGACTAGCAGTGATAATATTTTTTTTCTGGTAGAGATTCTTTTAATATGAGGTGTTGACTGTTAGTATAAGGGGTCATAACCATGTAGTTAAAATCAGTGGTGTCGTCCATAGGGAGTGGGAGAAAACAATTGAGAAATTGAGGCTGTTATCATTGATTAAGGAGGAGTAGGCTTGTGAGTCTAATTAGTAGGCTATGCGTGGTGGTGTTAATTCAGATTAACCTGGTGATCAGGTTACTGGTATTGTTGCTGACCAAAATCTTGGCCTTCTCTGCCCGCCGAGCTGAATAAAAGAACATGGAGACTGAGTCTGGAGGAAATAGAAAGTTGGCTTCAATTCTCAGCCGGCAGAGAGGGGAACCCAGCAGGCTCATCCCTCAAGACCTGTGCCTGCCCCCCTTGAGGAGTCTAGGGGCTCAAGAAGGAAGGGCTCACAGTCAGGAGGCAGTATGATAAACAAAGGGGATGGGACTTTGATTTCTTCCTCTTGCATTTATTCACAGTCGCATCAGTTCAGTTCAGTTGCTCAGTCATGTCTGACTGATGATGGGAAAGACTGAAGGCGGGAGGAGAAGGGGACGACAGAGGATGAGATGGTTGGATGGCCTCAACGACTCAATGGACATGGGTTTGAGTAAACTCCGGGAGTTGGTGATGGACAGGGAGGCCTGGTGTGCTGCAGTCCATGGGGTCGCAAAGAGTCAGACACCACTCAGCGACTGAACTGAACTGAAACCACTGCAGTAGATTCTTCCAAGTGTGTAGCCCAGAGCGTTCTGCCTGAGGGAGTTGAGATCACACAGGTAAAACGTGTAACAGCTCACAGGGTGCTCAGGACTGTGGAACTGACAGCCCATCCCTGAGCAGCGATGAGAGCCTCGCCCCCTCGTGGTCCCAGGGAGCCAGTCCGAGCCACTGCTGGGAGGTCCCTGTCTACCCTGACCACTGGAGCGGCCCAAGGGCCCACTCTCTCGGACCCCACTGAGCCCCTGCTCCACACCCATGTGGAGAGCCCTTCCAGGCCGTCGTGAGGGGAATCTGTGGTGGGAACTCAGCAGGAAGGGCGTGAGGGCAGCTGGGGCCTTCCTTCACCGAGGACATGAGATCGCCAGGTACACTGAGGTCACGGGGAGGCCGTTTCAGATGGTGGTCTGTGCTGAGAAGGACACAGGACACGGGCAGGCAGGGGCTGACGGGCGGCGAGTCCAGAGAGGCGCCTTCTTGGAGGAGGGGGGATGCTCAGACAGAACTGCATCTGGGCCCGGAGCTCCAGCGGGCCAGCCGGTGGGTGAGGGGGGCAAGGCCAGGGCTCGGCCTCAGGAGCGGTGCATCTGGCCTCTGGTAGCGTTTCTGCTCCCCAAGGACTGGGGTTATTGACTGTCTCCTCACGGCTGTCCCGCGCCTGGAACACGACCTGGCCAGAGGCAGGTGCTAAGCAAATATATGTGAATGAGTGGACGGTCCGAGTGTGGAGATGCGCAGGACAGGCGGCCTCAGGCTGCAGAGTGTGGGTTAAGTAGATTAGGAGGCCGAGCCGGGAGAGAGACATACAGGGTTTCTGAGTCCGGACTCCCAGCCCCCTTGTGCTCAGCTCCACCCAAGCCCGTCTGTTCCCCAGACACTCTGTTTTTTATGGTACATTCCCTCTGGCCTTCACTCACCTGCGTGTCCTGCCCTGCATGACTTAAAAGCAGCTCCAAGGCTGTTCCTCCCACCTGTGCCTGAAGCCTCTTTATGCTTAAGCTGGGGGATCCCAAGGGCACCCGCTGAGATGGGGCCGCTTCCCTGCCCGGGGACGGGTGCTCCTTGTCTGTTCCGTGGACTCAGCTCTCTGCAGTTGTCTGCCTGTTCGGGTCTCTGCCTGACCCAGGGCCGGGAGTGTTCATGGGACGGTGTGTCCCCGCTGAGTCTAGCCATCCTCCAGGCTGAGTCCTGCTGGCCTGCATTGTGACACTGCCATTTACTGGTGACACGGGGCCCACACTGGAGCACCGCTGACAAGGTGCCCACTGGTCTCAGCTGACAAGGTGCCCACTGGTCTCAGCTGGACCTCGCTGTTGGGCCGGGAGCCAGATGGTCAGTGCTGCTGGTGCCTGTGGGCATGGCTGCCACCACAAGCCTTCTCCTCGGGGCTCAGCAGCTGAGCCGTCAGGGTGTGTGCAGAACCCGCTGCAGACCGGCCCAGGGGGTCAGCACTGGGCCTCTGCCAGAGAGCGGAGGCTCCGACATGGGGGCCTGCCCTCCACTAGGACACTTTCCGGCCTCCTGGGCTCTGTTTTGTCCGACCTTCGAGGAATGGGCGGAGCTGCTGCACTCATCCTGGCCCACCCGTTCCAGAGCTGCCCTCACAGACCTCCCCTGCATTGGGGTCTGACCAGTACATTCCTGGTCCCAGAACCAAGCCAGGGCGTCCCGGGGCCCCTCAGTTAAGGTGTCAGGGGAAGCAGAGCCACTTTGTTTTGAGCTGGAGGGGGAGTCGTGTGGGTAGAGTTCTCATTTCCTCCAGCGACACTTGTGGCTTACGGCACCCAGGGCTCCCAGCCAGCCTGTGGGCCGCCGTGGGACCCCGTCTCCTGTCGGCCCCTCTTCTGACTGGTTGGTCCATGTTCTGACTGCTCGGGACTTGGTGCTCCTGGGTTGAGTGTCTATTGTAATTGGCTAGGGTCTGTTCTTTTCTTTTTTTTTTAATCAGTATTTTTTTTTTTTTTGAAGTATAGCTGGTTTACAATGTGTTAATTTCTGCTCATAGCTCAGAGATACACTTATACACACATATACATTCTTTTTAAAAATATTCTTTTATAGTTTATCATTGGATACTGAATATTGTTCTCTGCTATGCAGCAGGGCCTTCTTTAACCATTCTACTTACAAAAGCTACATCTGCTGACCCCAGCCTCCCACTCTGGCCCTCCACCGCCCCCTACTCCTCGGAGAGCGCCAGTATGTTCCCTCTGTCCCTGAGTCCATTTCTGTTTCATGTGTGTGTGCTCATGTGTTCAGTTGTGTCTGACTCTTTGTGACCCCATGGACTGTAGCCCACCAGACTCTTCTGTCCATGGGATTCTCCAAGCAAGAATTCTCCGCTGGGTGAGTGCAGGCTTGTGGTCACTCTGACCTGTCACAGACCTATCAGAGGCTGTCCGCTGGGTGAGTGCAGTCTCGTGGTCACTCTGAACTGTCACAGACCTCTCAGAGGCTGTCTGCTGTGAGCACAGGCTCATGGTTGCTTTAGTCTGTCACTGACCTCTCAGAAGCCATCTGCAGGGTGAATGTGGGCTCCTGGTCACTCTGGTGCACAGTTTCCACAGGGCTGTCGAGAGGCACTGTGTGGCTGCCCCAGCTGCCGGCCACTTATTGCGCTCTTGCTGCCCCAAAGCTACATCTGGAGAAGGCTAATCCCAATGAGAAGCTACTTTCAGACTTCAGCTCACATCCCAGGAACTAGTCTTCCAGCCTAAGCAGGTCACTTGGGGTTTCCTGTGTTAGTGCTCATAGCTCACATCCCCTAGAGAGTGGGCCGGGTCTCGGGACACATGTCCTCTGCTGCTAAAAGTGACATTAGACTGTGTTCCCAGGGATGGACCACAAGGGGTGATTGGAGAACGTCTGCCCTACCTGCTTGGAGGCACTGTGCCCCCAGCCCCTGCCTTCTCCCCACTCAGGTATGGAATGTGGGAGAGCAGGAGGGGGAACCTGGGTCCCCAGTGAGACCCTCTCAGCAGAGCTGGGCCTGGGTCAGGCTTGGAGGGTGTGACCGAGAGTTTGCTGGACAGGACACCATTTAGAGGGCCTCCTGTAGTGTAAGTTTCAGGGCTAGATAGCAACTAAGTGCAGAGCATGGTGGCTGAGCTGACGGCTGTGGACCCTGCAGGCTGAACGCTGAGCCCTGAACGTTGGAAGGTTGTCTGGAGTCACAGGACGTGCTTGCTCTCTCTGCTGAGATGATCTCAATGGGGACCCAGGTTCCCCCTCCTACTCTCTAGAAGCTATCAAACTGAAGCCACTCCTCATGGTGAGCTCTGAGGAAATTCAGGAAAGGAAAGAATACCTGCTTTCCAGCAGCCATCAGACTGCAGCCACTCCCCACTGTGAGCCCTGGGGAAATTCAGGAAGGAGAAGACAGGATGCTGGTCCCAGGTGGTAAGATGTGTATCAAAGGGGATGATTTCAGTGAGATGGCTGGTGCATCTTCCCACACATAGAAAAGTGCTAAGTTCCTTAACTTTAGATGCTGCCCCCTGGTTTTGAAGTCCTAAAAGATTTGTATTGTATAAAACAACTCTCAAGACCTGTATTATAATATTATTATGTCTATCCATATGAAGTAGAGACTTTCCAAAGAACAACAAGAGACAAATCTCAACATTCAGCACACTGGCACCAGTGGTGGGCACTCCCCAAAAGATGCAACTAGTGGGGCAATTAGAAACCTCATCACCTCTTTTCCCATAAGATTGTGGAATGGACGCTGACACTGGGGAATTGTTACAGGGAAGAACAAAATCTGACTCCATGTTGAATGTTTTACTTTAACCTTTGCTTCCTGTTGGCCTGTTTACTACAGGGATACTGTCCATACATAATGGCCTGCCCCAGGAAACCCCGCCCCTCTGCCTCTGTCCAGGACCTGTCCACCTGTGGATGGCTACCGGAGGGAGAATGTAACACATCTCCTCCCGAGACTGGCCATTCCAGGAGATGTTTGCCAGATTACTGGCCTTTTTACTGTATTTCTTCACCTCCCATCTCTGTGTTCTATAAAAGACACTGGCTTCCAGAACCTGACAAGATGGTTTCTTGGAGATATTAGTCTGCTATCTTCTCAATCTGCTGGCTTTCCAAGTAAAGTTATATTCCTTGCCTCAGTACCTCGCCTCTGATTTATCGGCCTGTTGTGAGGCATGCAGAGTGAGCTTGGACTTGGTAACAATCCCACATGCATTGCAGTCAAAAAATCAAAACATAAAATGGAAGCAATATTGTAAGAGATTCAATAAAGACTCTGAAAATGGACCATATAAAAAGATCTGAAACCAAAAACCAAAAGGAACTCAGTGGTTGTCTGAAATATTTAGAAAGGATTTAGTACCCCTCTTGCCCATATCCCCTGAAGCCACGGTGGACAGTTAGGCCCTGTCCATTCAGGATACCCTCTCCAGACCCCAGCTGGAGGTGCTCTGCCCCCAGTGCCCACCTGGGTCTCAGGAGTCGAAGAAACACAACCTAGGGGGTCTCCTCTCTGGTCCAGGGGAGCATCACACCAGCCACCCTGTCTCCCTGCCCATAATAAATAAGGAGGTTTGTCAGCACCTGGGTGAGTGATGCTGTCGGCACCTAGCATGCCTTGTCCTTGCGAGATTTGGTATGAAGATCACACAGAAGGGGAACCAGCAAGGAAGGTTCCAGGGAGCAGTGAACCCCTCTTCACAGGGACCCTGTGAGACCCAAGACTCACTCTGCCCACCCTGTTCTGAGTTTTGGGAACTGGCCTTTGTCATTCTCTGGGCAGGAGGTGGGAAGGACAACCCGGTCTCTCTTCCACCTCCTGAGACCCAGGTGGGCACTGGGGGCAGCAGCACCTCCACCTGGGGTCCAGAGAGGGTGTCCTGAATGCACAGGGCCTAACCGGTCAGTGAGGCCGGCCCTCGTCACAGTGCACTGACCTGCTGCAGGGTCTCGGGCTCCCTGGCATCCAGCTCGCCCATTGCCAACTCCAGCTTTGTGTCTTGGGAGCCCCTCACTGGCGGGCACCCAGCAGGTGAAAGCTGCATGCCCAGCGAGAAGGAGGAGAAGCTGGTGGAGCAGGGGTCCATCATGGAGTGTCCAAGGCCCCTCGGCTCCCCCAGGAACACCCAGACCCGCCTGCCGTGGGCTTTCTCCTCTTCAGTATGTGTCTTTGTGGCTGATGTTGCCAAATACCTTCCTGTGGAAGAGAAGGCTCCATGACCATGGAAGGGGTGGAGGTGAGGAGGTGATGTAGCCCTAAACACAGAGAGCTTCAGAACTAACTTCCCTGAGCCCTGAATGTACTGCCTGTTACATCTGTACAAACCGAGGCCAGATCCAGATAGATTCTCTGTGGAAACACTTTCCATGTCCAACAAGACAACCAAACTAGGCCAAGATCCAGGCAGATTCTCTGTGGAAACACTTTTCTGTCCAACAAGAGAGGTCTTGTTAACCCACAGCCTAATCCCAGGACGTGGGATGTGCTGTAACTGTGGAGATGCAGGGAAGGTGTTTGAGAGTCTTCTTCCCGGGCGGCTCCCCGAGGCCCCTGGAGTTACTGGACCCAGAGGGGGAGCAGTCGCGCTTCTCTCCTCACTGCAGGCCAGACGGTGCCCCCAACCACACAGCCCTAATCCACCGCCTCCCTGAGTTCAACAGAACCCCCCCAGTCATGAGGCCAAAGCACAGTCTTCTTGGTGAGCAGAGCAGAGGCCGGTGGGAAGGTGGGTGGAGGCTGAAAGCTTCTTTGTAGAAGAAAAACACGGACGTGTGTTCCCATGTGTGGTGGCCGGATGCTGCAGTAATTGATGTTCCCCACACATTTATGGGTGGATTTTAGTTTCTGTATTTTCTAAATTTCTTTTTTTTTTTTAAACAGCTGCATATTATGAGAAAGTTTTTGCAATCAACCATGAGCACTTGCAAAATAAGCTCTTATTTTTTTTCCTTTTCCTAAAATGTCGCAGTTTTCTATGGTGACAGATGAACCATCTCCTACTTTTAAGTATTCATTTAATTGGCTGCGGTGGGTCTTAGCTGTGGCATGCAGGGCCTTCAGTTGCAGCATGTGGGATCTAGTGCCCTGACCAGGGACTGAACGTGGCCCCCTGTGTTGGGAGCTCAGCGTCCTAGGCTCTGGTCAGCAGAGAATGCTGCGATCTCCTACTTAAAGCAAGGTTATTTATTTATTTTCGACTTGCTCGGTCTTCGCTGCCGTGGGGGCTTTTCTCTGGCTGTCGGGCATGGGGGCTGCTCTCTCGTTTCTGCGCTGAACTTCTCCCTGTGGCGGCTGCTCTGTTTGGGAAGCAGAGACTCTAGGCTCTTGGGCTGCAGTAGTTGTGAACGGACTTAGTTGCTCCACGGCACGTGGGGTCTTCCCAGATCAGGGATTGAACCCGCGTCTCCTCCATTGGCAGGTGGATTCTTAACCACAGCACCACCAAGGGAGTCATTCCCCTCCCCGCTTCCTGCCAATATCCCCCTTTAAAAAAAGGCTAAAAATAATCTGTTTAGTAAGTTTTCAGGAGTCTGAGCTCTGGGGTCAGCGTCTGTGGTGTCATTCTCCCAAAGGCATCTTGGCTTCAGATACTGGCTGGGCGCATGAGTCCAGTAAGCAGGGCAGGTCTGGTGGCTGAAGACGGGCTTGGCCTCTGGAGCTCTGCCCTCACCGACTCACCCAGGGTCCCCGAGCCCTGGCAGCCAAGCAGAGCCGCGCGCAGGAAGGGCTGGTACAGCCACGGGGCCGCCGTGGTCAGGGTGGAGCGTGCGGCGGAGGCAGCTGGCTGTCCGTCCCGTGACTGCTGGTGTCCTGTGTGACCGTGCAGGGCAGTCACGGTGTCAGGTGGGGCCTGGCCGCTGTCGTGGGGACAGGATGGGACCTCAGAGAGCTCGCATCCCCACTCCCCATCTCCCAGCTCCACTTCAGATCATGGCTTGTGGCTGCTGGCAGCTCCCTGGGCTGGGAGGCTGTGTAAAGCACCAGCCTCCTTGCTCAAGGTCAACTGAGACCCCCAGCTCTGGGGTCACACACCATCTGTGCCACCATCCAGGTCATCCCACTTCTGTGAGGGAGGGCCTGTGTGGGGCTGTGGGTGATGGGGAATTTGGGGGTGTTGTGGGCTGGCCCCAGGAGTCAGCTTTTTGAGGGGAGGGGAGCTGAGGGGAGGGGAGGGAGAAGCTTTGACCTGCTCAGCCTTCCAGGGGATTCCAGGCGCAGCTCTGGTGGGAGGTGCAGCTGAGAAGCCCCTGCAGGTTTCTGGATCCCCACCGTTGTTCAGTTGAAGCCCCTCTGCCTACACCACCCCTAACTCTCCCTCCTGTGGCCCCAGCCTGAAGCCGCAGAAGATGGGGAGTTTACGTGGCTTCCCTTCCTGTAGGGAAACCAAGCCACAGACAAACACGTTCCTTTAAGAAAGCATAGAACCCGGAAAATAATAGTGGGTGGTTATTACTGACGCGGTTCATGTAGAGACACTTCACAAGCCTGGCACACGGAGGGGGCTGAGGGCCGTTGCCCCGAGTCCTGGACTTCGCACCCTCCGCCCCCCCGCCCCGTGGCCCACTCTCCCCTTGGTGTCTTCTGGTGGCCGGGCGGACTTCAGCCTCCTGAACCCCTTCTGGAAGGACCAGGCCAGGGCAGAGGTCATTCACAGAGGGGAGGGTGTGGTCGACCTTAAGAACGCCATTGCCCCCACTCTGTATCGGAGCTCGGTTCCGGGTCTGAGCAAGCGTGGCTTCCTGGTGCTCTCCCCATCCTCACTCACCCAGGGTGGGGGGGCTTTGTGTCCACCTTGTCCCCTCGTGCAGCCTGGTCACCCCGGGACCCGTGCTGTGTGTGCATCTGCTCTGCTCACAGCGCACCCCTGGGCCCATCAGACTTCACTCATGAAAGGGAAGTGTAAGGATGAACTTTTCCATGGTTAAGAATTTCAGGGTCGCGACCGCGTTGCCCAGAGTGAATGGGCACAGGTACGAGGCCCATGCAGAGAGAAGCCACGGTGTGGTCTTCAAGGAACCTCCGTGTGGGGGTGGGATGGGGGCCGGACAGGGATTTCCTGCAAATGCGGCTCCAGGCTCTGTTCCCGGCAGGGTGACGAACGTTGGGACTGCCTGTCTGTGGAGGGGCCCTGGGGCTGCCCAGCTCAGCAGGAACGGCAGGAGTGCGAAGGGAGGTCGGCCTCCCTTAGAACCCCTGACCTCACACCCCCTCGTCAGGGCAGCCCAGTGCCTAAACGGACCCTTCCTCATCTAGCTCTGAAGACCTGGAAGGTGTGGGGGCTGAGGGACATGCAGAAAACAAAATTCTCTAAAGCAATTACCCTTCTATTAAAAAAATAAAAAAGATTAAAGAAAAAACACACAGGACAGCAAAGGTGGGGCTTGCATTCTCAGCCAGCCTCTGGCAGATTCCGCCTGTGCTTACGCATCAGACCAAAATGCTGGTGCTCCCACCTCGTATCACAGATGAATAGAGAGAATAGAGACACAGAGAGGTTGAGCATCTTGCCCCAGCTCACAAAGCTGCTGAGGGCAGGGCTTAGAACTGGACCCCTGTGGTCGAATCTGGAGTCCAGATGCTGTGATGACCCTGAGCGATCGGCAGAGACCAGATGGCCCATGCTGCGCCAGGCACGTGTGCGCGCACACACACACACACACACACGTGCACGTGGCCTTCACCTTTGCGGCTACAGAAGTCAGAGGGAACCAGAGGGCCACCAGGAGAGGCATAAGGAGAGTTGGAGTCTATAAGGAGGAGAAGCCACAGTTCCCAGGAGGCCGGGGAATCCCTTTCCTGGTGAGTCTGTCTCAAACCCTAGATTCCTCTCCCTGGACCTAGGATTGACTGTCCAGTGACCTAACAGTTGGCTCCAGAATTATGCCTTCCCAGGGGTTCAGCTATGACTGGACTCCACTCCTGTCAGTGATAAGAGGGGAATGAGTACATAGTCTGGGCTTCAGATTTGTTTGGAGAAAAAATTTATTAGAAGAGGACTACTAAAAAACCACGAAGGCAATTGGCATGAACATCTCCAGAACACTTAAGAAACCCTCTGCTGTTTATCTACCTCCTCTCCTGTCACGAAAGTGGAAGGTCTATTTAACAAGTAATTCTGTGCTTATCACACTCTTTCTTTAAAATATTTATCATATATTTATTTATTCGGCTGTGCTGTGTCTTAGTTGCAGCCTGTGGGAGCTAGTTCCCCAATCAGGTATTGAACGTGGGTCTCTGCATTGGAGTCTTGGCAACTAGACCACATGGGAAGTCTCTTCTCTTACTCTTGTGGACAGTAACGGGTCTCAGACCTCCTCTGAGGCCCCCTTAGAGCTGAGGCACGGGGCGGCTGCAGTAATCCTCCTGTGGCTAAGGTGTGGTTTGTTGGTCAGGACTCACTCACACTCCCTACAAACATAGGGCTTCTCCCCTGTGTGTGTCCTGTGGTGTCTGATGAGGACGGACTTCTGACTGAAGGTTCGCCCACACTCCCCGCAAACATGGGGCTTCTCCCCTGTGTGTGTCCTCTGTTGTCTGATGAGGATGGATTTCCGACTGAAGCTTCGCCCACACTCCCCGCAAACATGGGGCTTCTCCCCTGTGTGTGTCCTCTGGTGTCTGATGAGGGCTGACTTCTGACGGAAGCTTCGCCCACACTCCCCACAAACATAGGGCTTCTCCCCTGCGTGTGTCCTCTGGTGTCTGATGAGGACGGACTTGTGACTGAAGCTTTGCCCACACTCCCCGCAAACATGGGGCTTCTCCCCTGTGTGTGTCGTCTGGTGTCTGATGAGGGCTGACTTCTGACGGAAGCTTCGCCCACACTCCCCACAAACATAGGGCTTCTCCCCTGCGTGTGTCCTCTGGTGTCTGATGAGGACGGACTTGTGACTGAAGCTTTGCCCACACTCCCCGCAAACATGGGGCTTCTCCCCTGTGTGTGTCGTCTGGTGTCTGATGAGGGCTGACTTCTGACGGAAGCTTCGCCCACACTCCCCACAAACATAGGGCTTCTCCCCTGCGTGTGTCCTCTCGTGTGTGCTGAGACTTGACCTGTCCTTGGAGCCTTGCCCACACTCTCCGTACGTGACCCTCATAATCCCCGAGACCCCTGCCCCCGTGAGCAGTGTGCCTGTGTCCTCTGGATTCAGTTTCTGGCTTGTGCTGGGCTCGTCTTTCATTCTCTCATGCACCCCGGGACCCCCCATTTGTCCTCCGGGTGAGTAGGAAGAGGCCCTTGAAATCCTCTTCAGCCTTATGCTTTTCAGCAAAGGTTGGGGCCTGTCCTTGGCCTCCCGGCCCTCAGGTTTTTCGCTCGGGCTGTGTGGATCTGAATATCGCTGATTTTGATTGCCTGGGCAGGGATCCTCTGGTTGGAGGAGGTCTCTTTCAGATGGTCTCAGAGGGGTGACTGTGTTGGGTGTGTTGGCTGAGGAATTTCTGACTGGAGAAGGCCAGAGAGCAGGAGGCACATGGGTGGATCTTGGGCTTCGGTTCTGCTGAAAGAGGAAGGTCTTGGTCAGGTAGCTGGTTTGCCGTGGTCAGGCCTGCCTCACTAATTATCTAAGTGTTGATAGTGCACGATTTGTCTCCCATCAAGTGTCTTTATTGTTCACTTTTCCATTCCACTCTTATTCTCTACATCTACAGCAATCCAGGAAGTTGGTGTCAAGGGCCTTTTCTACATATCACCCAGATAGGGACCTTCGCAGCAGCATCAGAGGCAGCGTCTCTCCTGGTAGAGGTGGATCTGCAGGGACTTTCCCTGCATGTAAGTATCGGAAAAGTCACATCACAGTGGCCACAGGTATTTACCCTACTGATGGATAAGACTTGATGACTTAGGTGAAATCTCCTGAGAGGCTCACTGTGAGGGGAAAGTGTCTATTAAGTTAGGGGTGCCTGGCCTGGAGCTCTCTGCATATGGGAGGCAGCACAGGGGGTGGTTACAGGGGGTGTGGGTAAATCTGACTTTGTGGCTCCTTGTTCAAAGAGCAGCCTTTCTGCCTGCCGATCTCTGCAGGAAGTGGGTTTGAGACTGGATGAGTAAGAGCGGCCCAGGTCCCACTGACTACAGGTCTGGCTCCTGCTGCCCAAACTGGTTCACAAATTGCTCCTCTCTCCATTTCCCATAAATCATAAAATAAAGGCATATCCTTTCTCAAGCCTCACCAGTACTCATACCTCCTTTATTTCATTCAGGCTTAGTCCACTTAACATGCACTAGGAAGCCCTGTTTAAAAATACGTCTCCAGTCAGACTCTTCACATCCACACTCCCAAGCATCTTTAGCCAGCCCACTCTCCCCTCATGTCTGGCAATGAACTGACCTCTGAGGGCACTCCCCGCTGCTGTCTCTTCCCAAAAGTGAACCAAAGCATCGTCGCAGAACAGAGAACATGCTGCTTGCTGCTGAAAGCCTCGCGGTTGTTCTGGGTCACCCAGGAAGACCCCTGGGGCCTGCACGTGGACACAGGCCCTGAGGCTTCCGTGTCCCATCCAGCGTCCTTCCTCTCCATCTGTGCTTCCTCCCGCGACCCCTGGCCTGGCCTCTCTTCCCGGCCCTGGGGCTGCGGCACTGGCTGCTCCCCTGCCTGGAATCCTTTCCCACGGGTGTTATCTCTGCAGAGACCCTGCTGCACCATCCTGCACCACACCCCACCCTCTGCTCACGCTGACCTGAGGCACGCTCCCTGCGCTGGTTTTCCTCAGAGCACCAGCCCCTGTCTGGTGTGAAGCCCCTGCTGCCCCAGGGCAGTGGTTCTGTCTGTTTCAGTGCGTGGAGCCCCATCTGGCACAGAGTGTGAACTCACATGACAACAAACTGGAACAGTAACTGAATGCGCATCACTGTACATGTGTTGCTTAGAAATGGGAGGAAATGAGGAAGAAACAGGTAAAGGGCAGAGAACTGGTAGGTGCTAGAAATGTTGCTTTTTGCTTCTCATCCTTTCAGCAGAAGGTGATGTTATGCGGGGAGCGGCGTGAAAGAGCTGACTCTGGGAGCTGCCTTGATTGATTATCAAGGGTCTGTTTGCAGACATAGTCTCTGTCCCGCCACCGCTCTGGAATTTACTATCCAAGTTAACTCCTAACAGAACATTAGTGAGCCTTGAATGCACACAAGGCGCAGATAGATAGCTTTGCACGACTGCCCTTAAGATAAGTAGGATGCCTTTGGCGCCATGAGAGAGCTCTGGTGATTGTTATCTTAAAGATGATGTAACATGGGGAAGAATTTTCTTTGGGATGCCTCTCTTCTTGGTTTAGTATATATGCAACCCTGAGAAATAAAGAATCATCGTTGACTGCAGCGATCCTCTCGACCCCATCTGTTCTGTCTCTTTATTTCTTAGCCTAAAGGGACGTGTGTGTTGCTCGCTGAAATCTTCCAGCTGGCCCGGCAAGTGGCGCCCAACGTGGGGCTCGACGAAAGTTCCTTGTGGCCACTGCCCGTTGAAACTATTAAGGTAAGTAAGAGTGTGTGTACTTGTATATTGAGGGGCAGGAAGGAATATTGTCGAGAGTATAAACCATGGGACAAGATCATAGTCGTCAGTTGTTTGTGCATATGTTACAGATAATGTTGAAGGATCAGGGAATGCAGGTTACTAAAACAAAATTGCAGACTTAGTTTTGTTGAGGAAGTGTATCCCTGGTTTCTGTAGGAAAGGACTATGAGTTTAGAGATATGGAAAAAAGATAGGAAAACAGATTCAAACATATTATACTCTCCACGGACCTAATAAGGTTCCTGTGCAAACATTTTCATTATGGTCTTTAAATAAGAGACTGCCTTGATTTTGAACATGAGGAAGGGAGTAAATTAAAACACATGCTCCCACCCGAAGAACCAATTTATGCTACTCCTAAAGTTTATGCTACTCCTAAAGCAGAAGGACCCACAACCTTTGAATTAGAATCTGCAAAACCTTTGAAGGAAAATGAGGGAACGCTGACTCCAGAGGATGAGGAAAGTTTAGAAGATCAGGCAGCTGCTTACCATAAGGATGATCGTTGGGAATTACTTGTAACTGATGTTTTGAATGTGCAGGCAGCAGCTGCCCCTCTGACAAAGGGTCTGGAGGCACTCATGCAGAAATTATTAATAACAATAAAGGAAGAAATAAAGAGGGAAGGTAGGAATGAAGGTGCTGGTGCAATCTCTACTGCGCCTCCTGCTTAAAGCACCCTCAACTATTGCTGGATTAGATCCTCCACCTATTTCCAAACCTGAAAATTCATTGAATATAACTCATGAATCACACAGTTTGTCCCCCTTGCAAAAGGCTATGCAACAGGCCCAAAGAGCTGGAGAAACTGTTCAGGGATTCTCCGCTGCTTTCCTGGTATTCGAGCATGAAAACCAAGGGTACTATGAGGCCCTACCTTTCAAACAACTACAGGAATTAAAACTTGCCTGTGCCCAATATGGACCTATGGCTCCTTTTACCCAGACCATGATAGAGACTCTAGGAGGTCAAAATTTGCCACCTAGTGATTGGAAACAAATTGCAAGAGCTTGCTTCTCAGGAGGGGACTATTTATTATGGAAATCAGAATTTACAGAACAATGTGGCCATATAGCTGAACTAAACCAGCGACAAGGGATCCATACTACATATGAAATGTTGGTAGGGGAAGGGGCCTACCAAAATACCAATGCTCAATTGAACTATTTGCCTGGAGCTTATGCTCAAATTTCTAATGCTGCCCGGCAGGCTTGGAAAAAGCTCCCTTGCTCTAGTAATAAGACTGAGGATCTTTCAAAAATTCGTCAGGGGCGTGATGAACCACATCAAGATTTTGTGGCTCGTCTTCTTGAAGCGGTAGGTAAGATTATAGCTGACGAGCAGGCTGGAATGGTGCTTACTAAACAATTAGCCTATGAAAATGCAAATTCTGCCTGTCAGGCTGTGCTTAGACTGTACAGAAAAAAAGGGGGTTCTATCAGATGACACTCGTATATGTGCTGATATCGGACCTTCCTATATGCAGGGTATTACCCTGGCTGCAGCTTTACAAGGTAAAAGCATAAAAGTAGTATTATCATCAACAGCAAATGAAAAATAAACGAGGATTACCTAGTAGAGGAAATGCTGGCTGTTTTGTTTGTGGCCAGCCCAGACATCGTGCCGCCTTTTGCCCCCAACGAGCCAATTCGGGGAATATTAGAACTCCTAATTTATGCCCTAGATGTAAAAAAGGAAGACATTGGGCAAAAGATTGTAAATCCAAAATTGATGTCCAGGGCAACCCACTTCCCTGGCAGTCGGGAAACTGGATGAGGGGCCAGTCCCTGGCCCCGAAACAATGTTATGGGGCAGTGAAGGGAAATCAGATGGTAGAAGGCGAGTCACAGACTTGTTCAGAGCCACCTCGGGGAGCGCAGGCTTGGACTTCTGTTCCTTCTCCTACACAGTACTGACTCCCGAAGTGGGAATGCAGGCTCTGCCCACTGGGGTATACGGCCCTTTGCCTGATGGAACCGTGGGCCTTTTGCTCGGACGCAGTAGCTCTACCATAAAAGGGCTGCCCCTAGCTCCTGGAGGAATTGATGCTGACTATACAGGAGAAATCAAAATTATGGCCCACTCCGCGTGATGCATTAGCACCATAGCTAGCAGATAGTGTATAGCTCAATTGATATTGGTCCCTGCGGTGCAGACTGGAAAAGCACCTTCGGATCCTCTGACGCCTACTGGGTCCAGGCCATAACTAATAATCGTCCTGAGTTAACGTTAAGAATAAATGGAAAGTTGTTGGAAAGTTGTTTACAGGCATTCTGGACACAGGAGCTGATGTTTCTGTTATTGCCGAGAGACACTGGCCCCGACAGCGGCCTAAACAGATAGCTATATCAACATTGCAAGGAATTGGTCAAACTAAGAACACTGAACAAAGTACAGAGCTGTTAACATTGGACTGACCATGAGGGTCATGAAGGGGACATTAGGCCTTATATCCTCCCAAACCTCCCTGTAAATTTGTGGGGACGAGATGTTATGACTCATATGGGAGTATACCTATACAGCCCCAGTGATCAGGTTAGCAATCAGCTTTTAGATCAAGGGCTTCTTCCCACCTCGGGACTTGGAAGAAATAATCAGGGAACTGTTGCGCCTGTTTAGACAAAAAGATTACCAAATCCTTATGGCCCGGCACATAAGGATGCAAATCGTTGCTTTAAGGGACCACCCAGATCATCCGGATAATCTCCCCATCGGAAGATTCTTAACTTAATCACAGCCACAAAGCCCTTTTTTTTTTTTTTTTTTTGCCTTATAAGGTAAAAATTACAAGTTCCAAGGACTGGAACATAGCTCTCTTTGGGAGGCCAGTGTTCAGCCTCGCTCCTGGCCCCTAAGGCATGATTTGAGGACAGGACTTGACCCCAGGGCACATGGTAGGGACAGAGGGGAGGCGGGTGATTCAGGTTAAGTGGTCATCTGCGGGAGCCGCTGGGGCTCAGCGCCCCCACCCAGGCCATCCTGTCTGAAGGGGAGGGCCTAAGTCACCCACCCACCCTGTCCGTCATGAGTTAAGCACTGCTGGCTGGAGAGGTGATGCCTTCAATCTCCCACCAGCGGCCAGAGAACCCTTCAGACAAAGAAACACAGGGGCTGGCATGGAGCCTCCGGGCCAGGAAGCGCCCGGGGCGTGGGAATGGGGCAGACCCATAGTTCCCCAGTCCCCACCTCAGGGAGCGCACAGCCTGACTGCACAGAGGGTAGAGGTCAAGCCCATGAAACAGACACCCGTGGGGATGAGGATGGGAGAGGAAACTCTCAGGGACCCATGGGGTGTCAACAGCAGGGGTAACCCCCAGAGACCATGCGGTGTCAAGGTCAGCCTCTTGGAGAAATGATACTCAGCATTACAGTGCCAAGATGGGATGTCCCATGGAGGGAGGGAAGGAGGGCCTGAGGACGGGCCCTTACAGACACCCTGTGGCGAGCAACCGCCCGGAGGGGCCGGGCAGCGGCTGAGCAGGGAGTCAAGGGAGGGGCACCGAGGAACTCGGGGCCTTCTGCAGCCTGGGGTTCCGAGCCCAGCGTTTCCACCTCCTCCATCTCCACGGCCACCTCTCTTCTCAGCAGCTCGCCCCCCACTCCTCACCCCCCACTGCACAGAGGGAAGGGCAGAGCGAGGGGGCCAAGCTGAGCGTGGCGTGGGCACAGGCTGCGGGCCGGGCACCCGCCGAGGAGGAGGGGCGGGTAGGCCCCCACAGCCCAGGCTCCCCACGTAATCCCCTCCTGGCGCTGCACCGCCTCTTGGTTATTTTTAAAATCTCATTTTCAGAAAGTGGAGAAAACCTCTTTCTTCGGCCTTTTTCCCCTTTTTTTTTTCCTGTGAAAGATTAGGAGAGGGGTGTGGAGGGAGCCTGGAAGAACAGGAGGAACCTGTGGCAGCGCGCCTGCTTGGGGGCCAGGGCCTCCGCTGACTGCCGCCCCCACCCCCGGCGGCCCTGGAGACACGAGGCAGGACCCCTCCTTGGACAGCCAGGTCTCAACTGCTGCTTTCACCCAGCGGGCGCGTTGTCGGCACCAGCTTTACGCTGGAGCATGGCAGGGTGGGGGTTCGGGGTGTCCACCCTCATGGGGTGCAGGGCCTATGGGGAGAGAGGGCCGACAGAGATCCGTCCCCGGGCTGGGAGGCTGGGGGAGGGCCCGGCAGAGGGCAGGGAGGGTTCTAGAGGCGAGAACTGCACGCGTGGGCAGAGCCCGGTGAGCCTGGGTGGCTGGCAGGACATGGACTGACCTCAGGGGCCAGGGAGCCCCAGGGCCCATCAGGCAGGTGCCCTCACCGCTCCCCGACAGGACACTCCGCACTCCGGAGGGGAGGACTTCTCTGAGCCAGGAAGGCCTGGAGCCTGGGACTGGACTCCCAGCTCTGCTCCTGAGGCTGGGCCGGCTGTCTGCCAGCCTCCTAAGTCACTCCCCGTTCTAACCCTCTGCACTGTAACCCGCCAGGCTCCTCTGTCCATGGGATTCTCCAGGCAAGGAGACCGGAGTGGGTTGCCATTTCCTCCTCCAGGGAATCTTCCCGACCCAGGAATCGAACCCGCACCTCCTGCATTGCAGGTGGATTCTTTACCACTGAGTCACCTGGGAAGCCCGTGGGCCTGCTGCACTCAGTGTCTTAAATACCTGGGGAGGGTGTCAGGTGGTCTGATGGAGCCACTGTGCTCCTGGGAGCCCATCCTCAGGGGGGAGAATTTGTCTGCCGGTCACCTCCCGTCAGAACCCCAGCCTGCACCACCCCACCTCCCAGAACTCAGTGTTCCTGTGGAACCAACCTCTGCAGGGAGAAGAAATGCTCTGGGAGCCCAGAGAAGTCAGGAGTGGTGTCTTAGGGGAGGTGACTTGGGCTGGGGTCCCCAAGGGTGAATAAGAGAGTGTGGGATTTTCTTTAGGAAAGTAGGGGTGTGGAAGGGAGGGAGTGACACCAGGTGAAGACCAGACTCATATACGTGCGGTTATGGCTGCAGGTGCAAGGGATGGGCCGTGCAGGGGGAGAGACCCGGCTCAGCTCTCAACGCAGTGGGGATTTACAGCCGAGGAGTAGGGCGGAGGGGGGGCGGTCAATGGATGCAAAATAACTAGCAGGAGGTATCAGGGGTAGGGAGAGTCTAGCTAGATCCACTTACCAGGGTTCTCGCTGGAGGCAGGCCGGGTGCTCACACCTCACCTGGGAGCGAGCAGAGGATGAGGACCCCGATCATAGGCAGGGGGTGCGGGGCAGGGGACACGGAAGAGGAGCTGTTCTTGCTAGAACTGCACTTTATGAGGAAGAGCAAGGATGGGCCCAGGATAAGGTTGGGGAGCCCGGCTGAAGTTTGGTCCAGCAAAGACTCTTTGTCAAGGGCATCCCAAGAGGAAGGCATTGCAGAGCCTCGGAGAGCTGGGGTGGGCATGGAGGCAGGCAGAGAGAAGGGGCCAGGGTAGCAGGGCAGGGGCTGTGCGGCTGAGCCCTGGGTCAGGCCCGTCCTCTTTGGGGCAGTAGCAGCAGCCCCCTCCCCTAAGGGTCCAGGCTGGAGCCCACGAGCCGGGGTGTGCCCGGGGCCTGGGCGGTGGGGTGCCAAGTCCCCCTCCCTCCGACCTGCCGTCTGGGCTCCGGAGGGCTGCGGTCCGGGCAAGCCCGGATCTGGGGGAACGCCCCTCTGGCCCGCCCCTGGGGTCCCCCGCCTCGAGTCCTGCCTGAGCCCGCAGCGCCATCTGCCGGCGGGGCGGGAAGGCTCGGGCGGAACTGACCCGAGCCCCCGGGGAGCGAGCTATGAGGGCCTGGTTTTGAAGCTGGCTCCACCGTTGGCCGCTGTGTGACCTGCAGCCAGTTCCTGACCTTCTCTGAGCATCATCCCACTCGCAGGGAGGTAAGCACACCAGCCGCCAGGTTACTGTGAAAAGTGGCCATGAGGCTGGGAGCCCACACGCCGCAGAGGTGCTCCCCAGTTCCTGAGAGGATCATGGGGGAAGCAGGCAGGCGGTATGACCCAGCCGGGGACCTGCAGCCCTGATATCTCACCCTTTTCAAACGTGGTGAAGGGTAGCACGAGATGGACAACGATCAGACCCCAGGTCTCAGTGTCCCCCAGGGCTGACACCTGTCCCCCAGAGGAGGCTCAACCACTCCCACCCTAACATCCAGCCCCCCTTGGACCCTGGAGGAACAGGAGTGCCCCCTACCCCAAGCAGCTCATCCATTGTCCATCTGGGGCTTGCTGGAAAGCTCTTCTGTGGAAAACCTGCCTCCCTGTAATCCAGGTACTTTCCAAGAGCCCAGAAGGCCCATGGGGAAGTTCTGGGGCCAGGACCCAAGAACCAGCCCCCACCCGGGCTCATCCCCTTGGGGGCCAGCCTCTCTCTGTACCCTGCTTTCTCCTCCCTTCTGCCTGGAGCCCTGAGGAGGGGTGGGCAGCTATAGAGAACCCCAACCCAGTGCTTCCTTCTTGGCCCCAATTCCAAATTCCTCAGGGGAGGAACTGGTTGGCCCACCTTGCCCGGTCAGCCGGGTCTATGTCCGACAATGGCTCACCAAAAAAGAAAGAAACCAAAGGCCCCGACTTGCAGCATTGCCCACGACTGTGGTATAAAGGCTCCCAACCACAGCTGGTGCCCTGCTGCCCCCTCTGAAGGATGGCACAGAGTCTGGCAGAGATGCACGGTACCGTCCCGCATACAGACAGAGACCCATAGATAACCTCTAGGACACAAGCACAAAGTGATGAGCTTGGGGCACTTATTACCTCTGCTTTTATTAGCGTCCCTTCCAGTGTAGGCTTCTCTGGTGGTATTCAACAAGTAACCCGCAACATTGCTGATCATTTAAGCACTCATCACACAAGTCCATAGGCCACCAGACAGAGTGGCTGTAGGGGGGGGCACACCCGGGAGGCGTGGGGGCCCAGCCCTCAGAAGGGTCACTGGCTGGTGACATCTGGACACGCCCTCCAAAGGCAGGTGTCTCCCCCCGGCAGCTGGCAGGCCTGTTCCGAGCCCTCCTTGGGAGCAGGGCTGGATGGACAGCATGAGTCAGCTGCCTGCTTACTGGGTCCAATAGGCCTCTGACCTGGTGATGCCGCTGCTAAGAAAACAGGCTTGGAAGCCCAGGCTCCTGGAATCCTAGGCTCTGGCCGCAGAGTGGCCGGCCCCCTGCACCGTGAGTCCAGGGAAGGGAAAGCAGAGGCACCCCCCTCAGCTGGAAGGGGCCGGGCCAGGCGAGAAGGTCCACAGGACGTGCCCTCAGGGGCCACGGCCTCCAGGGAGTGTTGGGCGAGAGGCTGCCGATGTGGCTGTCTAGTGGCACCAGCCTCCAACGCTCCCTACTGCCAGCAAAGCCTCTGCTCCCGACTGAGCACCCAAGGCCTTCCCCCTGGGCTCCTCTCTGCCCCGCGGGGCTCCCGATGTGGACACTGAGCGGAACTGGCCCCTGCAGGGGGGTCCCGCAGGCAGGCAGGCAGGCAGCTGGCCTTCCAGTATCTTCAGTTGTCTCCCCAAGGCTATGGTGTGGTTGCTGTTGTCCCCATTGTACAGAGGAGAAAACTGAGGCTTGGCACTGGGCTTGGCCTGAGTCACACAACTAGAGGGTGGAAGGGCTGCAGGTGTATCGGAACCCGGAGACTGTGTGCTGGCCACACCCTCACATGCATCTGTCAAGACCCTGGCTGGCCCCACACGGCCCAGCGCCCAGAGGGTGCTCGGTTCACACTTACTGACACGTGCACTTGTGTCATCAGTGCTCACAGGGCTTGTGTCTGGGGGTGGGGGATGGGGCAGAACGGAGCCTGCAGGTCTGGACCCCTGCTGTCTCAAGGGCCGGGCCCACGTCCTCCCTCTCGTCCCTGGCTTGAATGTATCTTCCTGCGTCTCTTCATTCACGGGTTTGTGTCCCACAAGCATCTGTCGCGCTTGCTGTGGGTGGGGGTGGGGAGGGGCTGCGTCCCACAGAGGGCCAAGGCCTGACCGCCCGGGCAGGGGACGCAGAGCCAGGCTCGGACAGTGGCAAGGACAGGGGCTTGCCCCGTGGGCAGAGGGGTCTGCGAACGAGCCAGGCTGTCCCCCGCTGCCCACCCCTGCTCTGAGGAACTGCCTGGGTCCAGGGTGAGAGAGTTCCCTGAACGCACCTTGGCATTATTACTGTGTTCCTGGCAGGTGGACGGCAGGCTTTGGATGCTGAGATCTGGGGCAGCTCATTGGCTGACCAGGAGGTCACGTCCTGCTAGCTAGGGGGCTGCCGGAGGCAGGACTGAGGGTGAGCACCCCTCAGGGGCCCAAGGCTGCAATGTCTGGAACTTTGGAGCCTTGAAGGATCTGTGGACTGAGATGTCACACTCCTTCCCTGGATCCTCCAGAGTCTGTCCTTGCCTGCCTGCTGACCTTGGAGGGTCACTTGGGTTTTCTTTGTAATGTCTCTGAATATATCTGTGTGGTAGGATGGCCTGATTCATTCTGTCTCTAAAAAAAAAAAAACCTAAAATTCGTGCTAAAATATACATGACAAAGGTCTTCCCTGGTGGCTCAGATGGTAGAGAGTCTGCCTGCCATGCAAGAGCCCTGGATTCGATCCCTGGCTTGGGAAGATCCCCTGGAGAAGGGAATGACAATGCACTCCAGTATTCTTGCCTGGAGAATCCCATGGACAGAGGAGACTGGCGGGCCACAGTCCATGGGGTCGCAAGAGTTGGACACCACTGAGTGACTAGCGCTTTCACTTCACTTCTCATACATGACACAAAACGTGTATGCCTATCATGTTTAAGTGCACACTTAACACACTCAAACACGAACACCATGAATACAGTATGAGGTGTGCTCACGCTGCCATGCAGCCCTTGCAACCGTCACCGCCCTCCTCAGAGCTCTTTGCACTTCAGCACAGTGAAACTCTGTCCCCCTTTTTACACAGACTCCCCAGCCTGCTCATGCAGCCTTGCCACCCACCGTTCTACTGTCTCGAAATGCGACTGGCTCCAGGGATCTCACAGAAGTGGAATCGTGCAGTGTCTGTCCTTTTGTGACTGTCTTCTTTCACTTAACATAGTGTCCTCCTCACAGCTTCCCTTGTGGCTCAGCTGGTAAAGAATCCCCCTGCCATGTGGGAGACCTGGGTTTGATCCCTGAGTTGGGAAGATCCTCTGGAGGAGGAAAAAGGCTACCCACTCCAGTATTCTGGCCTGGAGAATGTCCTCAAGGCTTGTACATATTCTAATAGGTGTCAGAGCTTCCCTCCATTTCAAGGTTGAGTAATATTCCATTTTGTTTATCCATCCATCTGTCAGTAGACATGTGGATTGCTTCCATCTTATAATTATCATGAATGATGCTTCTATGAATGTGAGTGTACAAATCTCTTTAGGTCCCTGTTTTCCCTTCTTTTAGGTACTGAGGAGTGGAATTGCTGAATCACATGGTGATTCTGTGCCTAAGTCTGTGTGGAACGTCTGTACTGTTTTCCACAGTGGCGGCCTACTTTCATGTTCCCACCAAAGTGAGCAAGGATTCCAGTTTCTCCACCTCCTCACCAACACCAGTTGTTTTGTTTTTAGAAAACTTTCCTCACAGACGCCATCTTGATGGGTGTAAGACAGCATCCCACTGTGGTTTGATTTGCATCCCCGGAAGATCCCCTGGAGAAGGAAATGGCAACCCACTCCCATATTGCCTGCAGAATCCCATGGACCGAGGAGCCTGGTGGGTTACAGTCCATGGGACCGCAAGACTCGGACACAACTGAGCAACTAAACCACGACCACCACCAGTGATTCGGGATGCTGCACATGTTTCCCTGAGCTTATGCCCATTCGCATATCTTCCTGGGGGCACTGTCTGTTCAAATCCTCTGCCCAGCTTCTAACCCGCTATTTGGTTTTGGCTGAGTTGCAGTGGCTGATGGCCTTGGGTCCACCGTGTGAAGGTCAGCCTGGATGGAATGATGGACAGCAAGTACCCCACTCACAGTGAGCTGGGAGTGCGAGGGGTGAATCAGGGGCCATTGTTGATGAAGCTGATGGAGGGGGAGGTGATGACAGCAGGGTTACAATTGATCCAGAGGCACCCCAATTCTCAGAGCAGAACTGACTCCACCACCCAACTCCTGGTTTCACAGAGGCTTCAGGGGGGTGTGAGTGTGGGAATAAGGGCCTTGCAGCTGTCCCCAAGGCAGGGGGACAGGGTGGTGAGCAGGGAGGTAGAGAGAGGGGAAATATTTGTTGAGTGATGGACTTAAAGACCCGATCCCTTTGGCTTGGGAAGAAATTACAAACTATCCTATCAAGTGTCACTACTGACTGAGGCTGGGACCAAATCTGACATTCATCCGCCTGCACTTGACATTAAAGAACAATCCGGCAGTGGGATTTGCATACGTCTCTGGGGGGAGAGGCAGCTGGGGAAAAACCAATAAGACTTGGGAAGGGAGCTGTGGAGGGCCCCCCACCACCCCCGCAGGACGTCTCCTCCTGCAGGCGTGGCCAAGCTGGAGGCATCAGGCATCCAGGGAGCCTCTGAAAAGAGCACAGTGTGCCCAGGGCTGGGTCCCTGCTGGGGAAGGAGAGTCTCCTGGCTGGCGGAGCCGGGACTGGGCCCCCCACATGGTGTCCACACAGCTGGGCGCGGAGACCAGGGAGGCCCAGGCCCTGCTCTGGAGTGCTTGGTCCGAGGGCAGGCAGACCCGTGGGCTCCCTGGGACCCGCAGAGGCCGGCCCAGAGCAGGGGCTGCTGGTATGACGGTGGGACTGGAGCGGCCGGCACCTGCCTCCTGGACCCCTGCTGCCTGTCAGCCCGGGCCCTCCTCTGTGGAGCACGGCGCCCCACCTGAATTTGCTATTTCCGATGGTGTGGGTCTTCCCCCTCCCTCCACGCCCAGGTTGGGGGTGGCTCAGAGGCAGGGCCAGGAGCCTCTTCTGCTCCTGCCTGTCCCCAGTATGACAGAGACCTCTGGGAAGGGAGCGGCTCCTCCCGCCCACACAGACTGGATCCCAGAGGCTCGCCCCTGCCTCATTGTGGACAACCCCCACCTCCACCGGCCAGGCTCCGCGGGCAGGGCCACACCATTACACTCTCCCCCAGAATCAAAGACTCGCCAGCACATTTCTCTGGCAGCTCCGAACACAGCAGTGCGACCACTCCATAAAGCAGGAGGCGCGATGGCCGCTATCGATCAGGGCCCGTGGGCTGGCGCAGGGCAGAAAGAAAAGTCAATTTCCCCTTCAAGTTCAGCTCAGCAAACATTTATTGAGCGCCTACTACAGCCAGGCCCTGTGCTGCGTGCAGTGGGCAGGAATCCAAAGCCTCCCCCTCGCCACTCTCCATCCGTCCATCCATCCATCGGGGAAGGCCTCATGGAGCTGGCATCTTGCAGATTTCATCTCCCACATCCTCCCACCCACCCGCCCGCCAGGGCTCAGGGAGGATCCACCCAGATCAGGCATCGAGGAAGACGTGCCCCCAGCATCAGCCAGCAGGGGGACAGTGCTGCTCACAGAGCACCGGGTCCTCCAGGGGTGGTCGCCTGGGGCAGGGACATCTGGCAGGGGGACTGGGACCCAGGGCCCCTGCATTCTGTGGTCCATGCTGCAGGGGAGGTCCTCTGCCCCTGTGGGCCTTTGCTCGTCTCAATGATGACCACAGTGTGGCTGATGTTTTGGGGCACTGAGGGAGCCAGGCTCTGTGGGGTAGGAAGGCCTGCATCTTGGCCCCGTTACTGGTGGGAGGACTGGGCAACCCCCAGACCACATGGCCAGGGAGGTGTGGAAGGAAAGCACTCGTGACTGGGCTCACCCATGGGAGCCGGGCACACAGCAAGTGTCAAACACACACTAACGACCACACTGCTCTCCCGGGAGGCCCTTTCAGCCCAAGAGCAGGATACTGCTCCTCCGTGCCCCTGTCTCCTCACTTGCTAAAGAGCTACTAGGTGGACACTGCCACTGGTGAGGGTGCCCAGGCCCGCCTCTCTCCTGACTCAGGGTACATGCATTCCCAGGAATGGGAGAAAGAAGACCGGCTGGAAGACACTTCCCAGCCTGTGCACACTGGGGCCACTGGGCTGTGTCCACTGCTGCCGCCACCCCTGTCGAATCAGAAACCACAGCCCGCTGACCTTGGCGGCCCCTGGTGCACCATGGACTGTGCACGTGCCTCAACCCACATGGGCGGTCATGGATGGGCCCGTCTCCCCAGGATGGCCCCAAATCCAGGCCCTTGGCCGCTGGGGGGGGCAGGAGGGGATGGGAAAGCAGCAGATGACCGCGGGTCTGGGGTCCCCAGCACTCTGCACACTCCACTCGGGGTGAGAAACAGCAGCAGAAGAAAGGAAGGAGGCAGCCACTTGGCAGCCGGGATGCAGCTTCCAGCCCGGAGGTGGGGGCCCAAGTCCCTAGGGGAGTGAGTTCCCATCAGCTGGCGTCTGGGATGACCGCAGATGGGTTCAGGTTGACTGAAGGTGTTGGCGTTTTTCGAGCTCAGGAAGCAGTTGCCTTCTCGTCGTGCTGTGTGTCTCTGAGACCCTGAAGACAAAGAAGCCTTCAATCTCTACACATCACCTCCTTCCCAGGAGAAGGCTCCCCCGAGCCATTAATAACTTCTGGCGTGCTCGGCCGAGGCCCGTTTGCAGGGCGCGCAGAGGTCTCATCAGCGCCTTGTGACCATTCACGCTCTTGGCGCCCCAGGAAGCTGGGCAGGGGAGGCTCCTGACCTCCGTGCGGGTTCCTTCCTGGACGTCGATCTAGAGGTGTATTGAGTCCTGCCTGGTGGTCAGAAAAGAAAGAAAGCTGAGCGCTGAACCATTGATGCTTTTGAACTGTGGTGTTGGAGAAGGCTCTTGAGAGCCCTTTCGACTGCAAGGAGATCCAACCAGTCAACCCTAAAGGAAATCAGTCCTGAATATGCATTGGAAGGACTGATGCGGAAGCTGAAACTTCAATCTTTTGTCCACCTGATGTGAAGAGCTGACTCACTTGAAAAGAGATGACAGAGGATGAGATGGTTGGATGGCATCACCAACTCAGTGGAGAGGAGTTTGAGCAAGCTCCAGGAGTTGGTGATAGACAGGGAGGCCTGGCGTGCTGCGGGCCATGGGGTTGCAAAGAGTCGGACACAACTGAGCCACTGCACTGACTGGTGGGCAGAGTCAGGCCTGGCCGACACAGAACGGGTCTGGGTTACCCCAGTCGCTCCCCTGAATGGCATCCAAGACCCTGCGTGGCTCAGTCACCCTGGTCACCACCCTCCACCTCATCCAGGACATCGTCACCTTGGCGCTCAGAGCCTGCCCTCACCCCCGCCACCCCACCTCCCCGTCCACCTGTCACCTCCATGGCGCTCACCAGCCCAGACGCGGTAACGTGACTGTGATGTTCAAGTACCACCCCCCCCACCACCATCACCTCTCAGTCACTGGGGGAACCGGCCTCCTCTGTGGTCCAGGAGAGGCTGGAGGGGACGGGCCAGAAGCTCTAATACTAGGTCACTGGCAAGAAGAGAAGGTGGTTTCAGCCCAAGAAAGGGTATGGCCGCAGGACAGTCGCCAGGATGCCTGCCAAGACCATAGGCCCTGAGGGGCTGCTCCCACCCCAGCCAACAACGTGGCTGCCTGGGTGAGCCAGCTGCGCTGAACTGGCTGGGTTTGGGGGGGGCAGCAGTCTGTGCAGGCCCTGTGGGCTCTCCAAGTGCTCAAAGGATCAGGGGCACCCACTGCCCAGGCAGCACAGCCCCCGGGAGGGTGACCACGCGCATGACCCGTCCTCCCCACGTCCCCCCAGGCCGGGCCCCACAGCCCGATTCCCCCTACCTGGCCTGGACTGTGAGCTTCTGGGAGCCGAGCCATCATTGCCGGTTCCCTGCCTGCTGGGGCTGGGCTGGGGGCGGGCTGGGGTGCTGAGAGCACGCTGACCCAGAGATGCTCGCGTCTTCAGGGACCCGGCCCCTAGGGCTTCCTGAGCAGCCCCGCCTGCGGGCTTCCCTCCGGGCACTCGGAATCCTGGCCAGACACACAGGACCCTCACCCAGCGGGTCCTGGAGACCCCTGAGGTCTCCAAGCTCTTCACTTTTCATCTCCAAATTTTGTCAACCTATAATAGAGGCAGGTGAAACAGGCAGGGAAAGCACCATGGCCCACCCCCAGGGTGACTTCCTCTCCCGTTCTTGAGGGCAAACAATGCGTGTGTGGGCCACGTGGGTCGTGACTTACCTCTGGTTGGAATCTTCTGATCTCGTCAGGAAGGCCGCCTCATGTCTGAGGCTGTAGCTAGGTCTCATCATTTTCACCATGAGTGAGTACTCCGTGTCTGGACGTTTCACAAAGAAGCTGAAATGCTTTAAGAAAAAGCAACGCCTAGGAAAAAAGCCCCAAACTGTTTGCCATTTCGTTGGTTTTTTTTCCTTTCTTCTTTCTTTCATTTGTCTTACCATTTTTTTTCTTTCAGTTTTAGTTTCTCCTCCTTTTTTGTTTTTTCCCATTTTCTCCACTTTTTCTCATTTTATCTTAATAAACTGAGGTCCAGAAACTCGGGGACTTCAGGAAGTTTGGCTTCTTGTATTTTCATCAACTTGGAGGCTTAAAGTGCTAGAAACTTGTTCTCTCCCAGGTCTGGAGGGCGCTGGAGTGGGGGCGGGTCGGCACGCAGAGGAGACCTCGGCCCCAGTGACGGGGTGGCGGGAGATACTCGGTGGCTGAGAGCTGGGCTCCTTCCTGCACCGGGAGCCGCAGGGCACCCCGCAGCGTCCACTCACCGGCCAGAAGGGGAACCTGCAGGGAGGAGCCAGCCAGGTGGCTGCTGGGGCAGCGTGAACTTCATTACAGTCACTTAATTACTACATCTGTTTTTCAGTTCTGTTTCCATGGAGACCGTTCCGGCTAACCGACAACAGTACGGAAGTTTCAGAAAACAGAATGACGCGGCCAGGGTCCGGTAAGACCCCACTGGTAAAGGTTGGGGACAATACGCCGACCCCTGATTGACCCCGAACTCCTGATTCTGCCTCCCCGCAGCTTCGTGACTCATAAGACGCATTCATCAAAAGCCTGAAGTTTCGGGCTTGGGGGGTGGGTCAGGGCCCGTAGCCACGACCCATTGGCGCCTAAGAAGAACAAGGGGCCGCGTGCCGGGCGCCAGGGGGCCACGGCGGGATAGGGCGCCGAGAGGCCGCTGTCGGAGCGCCGTCAGTACCTGCATCGCCAGCACAAGGAACTGCAGGCCTGCAAGCGAGTCGACCAAATAATGGCTGAGGTGGAATTGACCGACGACAGCGAGGCGGCGCGCCTGCGAGACGAAAATGCCGTCTATGACAGCTACCCGAGCACGCGCGCGCAGCACTGCGCCAACTCCGCCTGTCATCGCGGACGGGAGAGCCGCGTGGACCTGTCGCAGATCCACAGGCAGCGTTCAAAAGCTGACAGCAATCTACCGCGCGTGAGGACGGGCTGCGCGCGCAGCGCAGATGACGCAGCAGGCGCGGGAGCTGCAGCTCGGCAACGTCAGTGCGCGCACGCCGCGGACCGGTGCTGACCCGTGCCCCGCCGGCCCAGATCCGGGCTCTGGAGCGGGATCTGCAAATGCGTGTGCAGCCGTCCCACCGGGCCAAGGCGCTGCAGAACCAGCCACGCCAGTTGCCAGACCACGAAGAGCTTGAGGACACGCGGGGCCTGGCGTGCGTGCACGGCCTGCCGCCGTGCACTAGCCTCCCTGACACGCCCCTCCCAGCCTGCCAAAGCCCACCTCAGGCCTTAAGCCGCGCGGATTCTTGGACCCCGCCCCCGCCCTCGAAGGTCTCAGTCGCCAGGCTGCGCGACTGCAATGTATCTCCAAAGCATCAGTACCCGATGAGAGATACAACACGGGCTCCAAGCTCTCGCCCTTGTGGGTGTCCCACCGACCTGCCAGGGAGGGCAGCATAAGCGTATTCGGCCCGGGGTCGTTTACACCATCCCGAACGGACTCTGAAGGTTACAACCCGGGTCCCCAAGCAGGAAAGCAGAGAGGAGGGGCAGGCTGTGGTGGAATTGACCGACGACAGCGAGGCGGCGCGCCTGCGAGACGAAAATGCCGTCTATGACAGCTACCCGAGCACGCGCGCGCAGCACTGCGCCAACTCCGCCTGTCATCGTGGACGGGAGAGCCGCGTGGACCTGTCGCAGATCCACAGGCAGCATTCAAAAGCTGACAGCAATCTACCGCGCGTGAGGACGGGCTGCGCGCACAGCGCACGCCACGGACCGGTGCTGACCCGTGCGCCCCGCCGGCCCAGATCCGGGCTCTGGAGCAGGATCTGCAAATGCGTGTGCAGCACACGCAGCTGCTCCACCGCGTGAGGCAGCAGTTCTTGGAAGACAAAGTCAGCGCTGGAGCGCGAGGCGCGCCAGCGGGAGGCGGCGGGCGCGCTCTTGGCGCACATCCAAGCAACATCCCTCGGAGCGGACCGCGGGCCCCTGCGGCCCGAGTTGCCGCCGTCCCACCGGGCCAAGGCGCTGCGGAACCAGCCACGCCAGTTGCCAGACCACAAAGAGCTTGAGGACACGCGGGGCCTGGCGTGCGTGCACGGCCTGCCGCCGTGCACTAGCCTTCCCTGACACGCCCCTCCCAGCCTGCCAAAGCCCACCTCAGGCCTTAAGCCGCGCGGATTCTTGGACCCCGCCCCCGCCCTCGAAGGTCTCAGTCGCCAGGCTGCGCGACTGCAATGTATCTCCAAAGCATCAGTACCCGATGAGAGATACAACACGGGCTCCAAGCTCTCGCCCTTGTGGGTGTCCCACCGACCTGCCAGGGAGGGCAGCATAAGCGTATTCGGCCCGGGGTCGTTTACACCATCCCGAACGGACTCTGAGGGTTACACCCGGGTCCCCAAGCAGGAAAGCAGAGAGGAGGGGCAGGCTGTGGTGGAATTGACCGACGACAGCGAGGCGGCGCGCCTGCGAGACGAAAATGCCGTCTATGACAGCTACCCGAGCACGCGCGCGCAGCACTGCGCCAACTCCGCCTGTCATCGCGGACGGGAGAGCCGCGTGGACCTGTCGCAGATCCACAGGCAGCGTTCAAAAGCTGACAGCAATCTACCGCGCGTGAGGACGGGCTGCGCGTGCAGCGCAGATGACGCAGCAGGCGCGGGAGCTGCAGCTCGGCAACGTCAGTGCGCGCACGCCGCGGACCGGTGCTGACCCGTGCCCCGCCGGCCCAGATCCGGGCTCTGGAGCGGGATCTGCAAATGCGTGTGCAGCACACGCAGCTGCTCCACCGCGTGAGGCAGCAGTTCTTGGAAGACAAAGTCAGCGCTGGAGCGCGAGGCGCGCCAGCGGGAGGCGGCGGGCGCGCTCTTGGCGCACATCCAAGCAACATCCCTTGGAGCGGACCGCGGGCCCCTGCGGCCCGAGTTGCCGCCGTCCCACCGGGCCAAGGCGCTGCGGAACCAGCCACGCCAGTTGCCAGACCACAAAGAGCTTGAGGACACGCGGGGCCTGGCGTGCATGCACGGCCTGCCGCCGTGCACTAGCCTCCCTGACACGCCCCTCCCAGCCTGCCAAAGCCCACCTCAGGCCTTAAGCCGCGCGGATTCTTGGACCCCGCCCCTGCCCTCGAAGGTCTCAGTCGCCAGGCTGTGCAACTGCAATGTATCTCCAAATCATCAGTACCCAATGAGAGATACAACACGGGCTCCAAGCTCCCACCCTCGTGGGTGGTCCCACCGACCTGCCAGGGTGGACAGCATAAGCGTATCCAGCCCGTGGTCCAGGGCTGTGTCCTTCAAACCATCCCAACTGGACTCTGAGGGTTACACCCCATCACCAGTGGCCCTTCCTGGTAATGGTCTCTCTGGCTGGGAACATCCACCTGGGCACCTGCGAGCTCTCTCGGACCTGCACGTGGCCCCATGTCCACCCTTTCCCCTGCTGCCTGCCCTTCCTCTGTTGGCCCGAGAACTCCTATGCACCTGTGAGCAGACATTGAGGGGGGGGTATGCACCTGGCTCTCCTTACAGCCTCTTCACGGCTCGTGGCTCTAAATTTTCTAGACAATTGGCCATCAGGTTTTTGCATCCTCAGTGTTCAGATCCCATTGCAGCTTCTCCCCACCACCCTCCCGTGTCCAGCTTCAGATGCTCACCCCCCCTCATGCCCACCCATCCCGCCTGTCTCTGGCTCTGTGCCCCACCCTACCCACTTCCCAGACACAGGCAAAACCTCACTGTTCATTTTAAGCAGTTAACAGATTTCACTAGTTGCTGTTGGCTGGGAGATTTGCCTCAGTTGGTAAATGTGGACACAGGCCTAGCTATCACAGGGCTCCGGGAAAAAGACACACTCTTACATGGAATTGCCCTTGGGACACATGCAGAGAAGGAGAGACTGTAGCCCCAGACTTGGGGGTTCACAGGCTCAGGGAGGCAGCCTGGGCTGAGATCTGAAGGGCAAGTGGAGAGAAGCAAAGTGTTCCAGGCAAAGAGAGAAACCGTGCAAAGGCCCTGGGGTCAAGGATGGAGCCTGGCAGGTGGGATGTATTAACACAAGCAAGCATGCTGGAATTCAGATGGTCAGGGGAGTGTGGGGCAGGGGCTGAGGCTAACCCTGCAGGGCTGGCCTGGTGTGGAGAGGGAGCTGGGAGGACAGGAGGGGACACGGGAGACCAGGCAGGAGATGTGTAATTGGCTTGGAGGAGGCGGGGGTGGCGGCCAGGGACCAGAGAACACCAGGACACAGCCAGGCCACCAGAAAACCAGCGCGGGATCCCACCGCCACCCACAAGGGCTGTCCCACAACACCTGGGATGCCGGCCGTTCCTAGCCATCCCTGGAGCGGGCCCCACAACCCCAACCCCATCGCCAGGGCTGGCGTGCCATCCACCCACCTTCCTCCATCCATCCGTCCATCCATCCTCAACAGATCCGTCTCACGTCTAAGTCTGACCCCAAGGCTCAACATCCTGGGGACACACTCTCGAGCGAGGGCGGCCCAGAGCGGGCCCACCACACCACCACCAGCTGTGGCTCAGGGGCAAGGGCGGGCACAACAGGCTTCTCCTCACCACAGCTGCGGGGCTGCGGGAGCCGGGGCCGACCGGGCAAGTTGTACCCCTTCCCCCCCTGAGCTCACACCACGGGGCCTGCTGCACGCACACAGCACACGCACAGCCCCCCACTCGCCAGACACCCGGTGGGGGCCTGGCGTTACCCTCCCCCAACTCAGAGGGGGGGAAGCGCGTGCCACAGTAAGCAACAAGCAGCACACGGCCCCACCGCGGGGCCAGCGCACCCATCAACCCCCTTTCCCCACAGAGGGGAGGGGGGTTTTCTGCCCACGTGCTCTGGCAGTCACCACAGTGGCCACTGCACACTCGGGAGGGGCAGCGGCTGGGGGGTCCGGTACCCCAAAGCTCCCTCTCGGATCGCTAGAGAAGGCTTTCTCACCGAGGGCGCACCGTCCCTCACCCGATCGTCTCTCCTTTGGGCCCACAGAGACACACCAGGAGCCACCACTCAACTGGGTGGGAGGAGTCTACAGCATAGGTAAGCGGACCACCACACAGGAGCGTGTGCACGGTCAGGGCCCCCTGCAAGGCCTCATCCGTCAGCCGCCACGACGAGGGGAGCACACAATGCTTTTCTTATCATCTCAACCCCCCCATGGGACACACACACCACCGTGGTGGGGACCCAAGGAGGACACAAGGTTAAGGGAAAACGACACCACTCGCCCTCAGGCACCTGAGGGACACCCTGGAGCACGACCAAGGGTCCAACAAGGCATGCTCACACACCCATGCAGGGCCGTGTGGCATGGCAGCGCCACAGCCCTCCCCACCACAGGGAGGGCCACTCACGGGGGCACACACAAGGAAGTCAAAGCAAACGCATCTGCTGTGTCCAAAGCCCAACGGCCCCCACTAGGCACCCCAAGGCAGGGGACGGGAGACCGAAGGTCAGGGACAGAGGCCACACCCCAACTCCTGCCTTCCTCACCCTGCCCGACGGGCAAGGGGGAAAGACAGGCGAGGGGCCCCGTGGACAGACCAAGAAGAGCGGACACGTTCACTGGGAACGCCCGTCCCTCGTCCAGCACGGCTTAGGCCCGGCCCGGGAGAGCACGACCACACCACATCAATCAGTTGAGCCAAGGTGGAGGGTGGGGGGGAAGGCACAGGCGAGAACAGTCACCAGAGATGCCCTCTTTAAGCCTCAGCGGCAACCTCCTCCTCTCTGCCCACAACCTCACACCTCAGGCGAGGGCGGCCAACGACCCCAAGAGGAGAACGCCTGACACTTGGCACAGACCCTCCAGGGCTGGGGTCATCCCAGCCACCACCGGGTGCCCGCAGCGGGAAGCACAGGGCCAAAGCCCCACACCGCCTTGCCCCACCGCCTTCGGCTCGCCCAGAGGCGGCACCACGAGCTGGGTCGGCCAGACACACCACACAGGAGTCAGCACACAGGCCCAGGCTGGCAGCTCCAGCAGCAAAGGCCGAACCAGGGGCCAGCTGGCGGCCCACAGGCCCAGGACCCCGCATGCATCCAGACACCCAAAGTACTCAGTGGCAGACACCAAAGACGACCGTGTCACCACTTACCTGGTGGCAAAAAAGACCTATTTTGGGCGACAAAATGACAGCAGACGACAGCGGGCCCATCTACGACTCGCAGGGAGGGACCCCGGAACCTTGACCCGGCCACCTGTCCCCAGCACTATCCCATGAACACTAGGCCTGGAGCTCTCGGGGGCCATCTGGTCGACTTGGGGGGGGAGGGGACCATGTGGTGGCAAAAGTGGGGGCACGGACGCCAAGGGAGGGGGAGCTGGCCGGAGACTCCCTCCCCGCTTCGCCCACACGGGTAGGCGTACCGGTCCGTCCGAGTCTCCGAACGGGGATTTGACTTCGATGTGCATAAAGAAAAAAGAATGTCAGCGGGGCGCCTCCAACAAGACGAGCGGGCCCCGACCAGGGCCCACGCCCGGGGCCCAGACCGTCCTACACAGGGCACCCAGGACGGCTCGAGCCGGTCCCCACCCACCTCCTGAATGACCGGGATTCAGGGAGTTGGGGAGGGGTGAGAAAACGTCGCGTCCGACGACCGAGACCCACGAGGGCACGCTGAAGGGTCGAGCGCGCCCTCCCCGGCCACCCGCGGAAGCAGGGCCCGGTCCATCCACGTCTCCGGACCTATCGGGACTTGGAGGAAAGAAAAGGCATGCGTGCCGGGAGACGCCTCAGGCGACCGGACCCCACCGGGGGACCGCACACGCGCCCGCGCCGGCCGTCCTCTGCCGGTCACCCCTCACGACTCCGGCGGACGGGTCCCCACCTCCGGAGTGCGACGCGGAAAACACCTCGGTCAGAGAGAACCCGAGGGCCCGGACCCAGCCGCGCCCTCCGCCGACCTCCACGCCACAGTCCGGGCCGGTCCCCACCTCCGGAGCGGGGCCGAGGGCGAAGCAAACGCTCCTGAGGGCGACCCGGGAGGACGCAGGACCGCCGAGTCCGAGTCCAGGCGCTCCGGGCAGGGAAGACCCTCTCCATGCCCACCTCGGCGGTCCGGCCCAGGTAGGGCCCGGCCGGTCCGTCTCCAACGGCCGGAGGGGCACGGGGAGATGCTGGTCGACCCGGCCAGGCCGCCCCACAGCCTGGCTCTGGAGCGCCGCGACGGTCACCCTCCCCAGAACCCTAGAGAACCAATCTCCGGCGACAGCAGGACGTCCCTAGGCCTCGGTGTCACCGGGACTGTCACCGCCAGCATAGCCGGTCTCTGCGAGCACTGCCTCGGGCCCGGCGGCTGAGTCACAATCCTCCTGAAGGTCTCGCCGAAGCTCCGGAGGGGAGGGACGATATAAAAGCGGCCGCCAGGTGGCTCCCGACAACCGGCTCGACCGTCCCGAGGACGGGTCGCTGTCGCCGGCCGCCCAAACGCCCGAGCTCGGGCCGGAGCCTCCTCCGCCTCCGAGCCACGCGACGCGACGCGACGCGACCCCGGCCGCAGAGGAAGCGAGAGGAGCGGGGAACTATCTCCTCAGGAGGCTGCCCCGAAGGAGACGCGCTCCCCCCCACGCGATTCCAGGGTGGTGGGGGGACATTCCACGGAGACGCCGGCGGCGGGGGCTCGGGGGCCGAGAGAGGGGCACCAGTGACATCCCGGGCTCCCCCGGACCCCCTCCCCCCAAAAGAGGGAGTGAGAGAGAGAGGGAGGGAGGGGAGGAGGGAGGGAGGGAGGGAGGGAGGGGAGGGGAGGAGGGAGGGAGGGGAGGAGGGAGGGAGGGAGGGGAGGAGGGAGGGAGGGAGGGAGGGAGGGGAGGAGGGAGGGAGGGGAGGAGGGACGGAGGGGAGGAGGGAGGGACCGACCGGCAAAGTGAAACCAGGCAAGCGCTGCTCGGAGAACAAAGCAGGACTTTCGAAAGCAGACACAGACACAGACACGCAAGCCCAGGAGCAAGAAAGGAAACGAAGGAGACACTCGGACCCCCAACAAGAGAAAACAAAACTCAACCTGGGTAGAGACCGTGACCAAGTCCAAAGACAACAAACGCAAGCAAGCGCGGGTGGGTGGGGAAAGTGCACTTGAGGTCAGGAGAACGTGGATTTCAAGATCACTGGCCACAAACACCGGAAAGGCGGGCGGCCGGGCGGTCTGGGGTGGCAGGGCTGCGGGGGTGGGGTTGAGGGGCGTGGTGGGCAGGACCGAGTCAATAGGGATCCGCTAAATAAGCCCCGGATTCCATGACAACAGCCAAGTCAATGAATGCATAACTTTTTGAAGTAGAACCGAAACCAAATGAAACAAAACCACCAGGCAGGAAAGTCAAGTCGTAGAACTGCTCTGGCAGCTTAAAAGTCAGAGGGAGGGAGGGAGGGGGAGAGAGAGAGGCAGAGAGACAGAGAGAGAGAGAGAGAAAGAAAGAGAGAGAGAGAGAGAGCGCGCGCACATGTGCATATACGCATGTACATATGTATACGGACACATATTCGCATCTATATATACGTGCACACATGCGTATAAACAAGTACGTACGAAGGGCATGCATGCTCACGTACACGCATGTGTCTGTGCGTGCACGTATATGCCTAGGCGTTTAAAGTGTGCATGTATGCTTGCGTGTATATACGTATGCACAGGCATCTATACACATACGTACACGGATATGCACGCGCATGAATACACATGCTCATATGTGCCTATACATAGATATACACACCTACATTTAAGTAAACACGGGCGTGTAAACGCATATAGATGCACACGTGTGTGTACGTGTGTGTACGTGTGATGTATATGCACAGGTGTGTGTGTGTGTACGGATGTGCGGACACGTACGTGTCAATATACAGCCCTGATGTACTCCTTTCCCAATTTTGAACCAGTTCATTGTTCCATGTCTGGTTCTAACTGTTGCTTCTTGACCTAACTGTTGCATAGAGGTTTCTCAGGAGGCAGGTAAGGTGGTTTGGTATTCCCATCTCTTTAAGAACTTTCCATAGTTTGTTGTGATCCACACAGTCAAAGGCTTATTGTTGTCAATGAATACATGGATATAATACCATGTTCTTTATCTATAGATAACTTTCATTTCTAGATTTAGCATACATTAATAATGACCAACATTATTAATGTCTGCAACTTAGTTTCAAGTAACTCTCAACCAAAAAAATGTGTGTATGTGTGTGCACATAAGGGGAGAGAGAAAGAAAATATGACAGAAATCAACAGTTACTAATTAGGACAATATACTAATGTTCATGCTGGTATTTCAAAATTTTAGTGTATGAAAAAATTCTCCGGACAAAATATTTGTTTTAAAACATACTTTACCATTGAGATCTTGTTCAACTTAACTTTTCTTTGGCCATTCAGAAAGTGTTTCAAGATCTTACAGTTTATAAATGTTGTGATAAACAACAGTGACTCTATTATAGAGGTATTGAAGTGCCAGAAAACAGAAAATGGTATTAATAGTTGAGCCAACTTTTTACTGTACTGAAACTCCTGAGCGCTTCGAGAAACAAGATCCATTTATCTCACTGCATTGTTAATGAGGATAAAGCTTCGATAGTAGTGAAAGTGAACAAGAGGGAAAATGAATTGAAGGGTTCTTTGGGTTGTTTGGACTTCCCTGGTGGCTCAAATGGTAAAAAAAAAAAAAAAAAAAAAAAAAAAGAAGAAGAAGAAGAAGAAAGAAAGAAAAAATTGCCTGCAATACAGGAGACCCAGGTTCAGTCCCTGGGTCGGGAAGAGCCGCTGGAGAAGGAAATAGCAACCCACTCCTATAGGTGGTTTATTTTGAAATTTTTTTCAAAATAGTATTAGAGATCCTTGGACCAAAGAAGTCATCAAGTCACTTGAAGTGGCATGCCTACTCTCCTCCTGGGAAGAGTATCTCATTTTGTAACTTTTTATTTTGAAACACAGGTTCACAGCCAGTGCCATCTCTGCTGCCCATTAGTAACTCGCTACCTTGCATGTAAGGACTAACATCAGGGGAACTGCAGACTTTGTAAAGCAAGTCCAGGGTAAAGGAAACAAGTCTTGCCATTTTCTTTCACTCATAAGCCTTTTGTCATCTCCATTTCATGTGATATTTAGAGGAAATTGAAATAGAGGAGAAGGATTTTTCATAAGCTACGTCCTCAGGTGGACAACTTTGGGATATTAAAGGATTCTGACAGGACATTCTGTTGGTATTACGAGACTTTTGAAAATGCTGAACTTAAAACTGCGTAGAAGGAAAAAATAGATTCAAGAAAGTGTCCAAATTGGAACAGATTAAGCAGATGGAACTTTCAGTCTGGACTGACTTTTGCTGAGTTAAATGGAATCACAACTTTTGAAGAATTTGGGGATAATAGAGGAACAAGTCATAAACATCTCTTTTCCTAAGAGTACAAACCTTGGGGTGTGTGTAAATAATCACACTTCAGCTGTATCAATATGACTCATTTTCAGGAACTGGTTGAGATTTAAGAAAATTATGATCATCAATCATTCATAGTGTCCCTGGAGTTTTGGAGATAAATATTTGAATTCTGAAATCCTGATGACATTTATAGCTATGTGGCTCAGCCCTTAAAAAAGACTGCGTTCCGTTTACTGTAAAATCCTTCTATGAATACTCAATATGGAATCTAAGGTTAGTCTCAGTGTGTAGATTCAGAGATTACGACTCTGAGAGCCCATCTCAGTCTCCTGACTCTCCATAGGAACGGCTTAGTTGTGGGGTAAGATCATGGACTGTGGAGCCAAGCAGCCTGAGTTCAGGATTACTTCCGCCATCACTATCTGGACGACGTTACAGCAGATATGTGCATCTCTTAATGTTAGTTTCTTCATCTGTGAAATGGGTTTAAGAACATCTAGTTCATGGCATTTTACTAACAACTACAAAGAGATAATTTATGTAAAATATTTCTCAGTACCTAGGGAGCATATAATAAATGGTGAACATTTTTCTATTATTAATTGTAATAGGTGGGGTCACAAAGAGTTAGACACAACTTAGAAACTGAACAACAACAAGAATCACACAGATATTTTCTATTACAATATGGCATCTGGTCCCATCACTTCATGGGAAATAGATGGGGAAACAGTGGAAACAGTGGCTGACTTTATTTTTTGGGGCTCCAAAATCACTGCAGGTGGTGATTGCAGCCATGAAATTAAAAGATGCTTACTCCTTCGAAGGAAAGTTATGACCAACCTAGATAGCATATTAAAAAGCAGAGACATTATTTGCCAACAAAGGTCTGTCCAGTCAAGGCTATGGTTTTTCCAGTGGTCACATATGGATGTGGGAGTTGGACTGCGAAGAAGGCTGAGCACCAAAGAATTGATGCTTTTGAACTGTGGTGTTGGAGAAGACTCTTGAGAGTCCCTTGGACTGCCAGGAGATCCAACCAGTCCATCCTAAAGGAGATCAGTCCTGGGTGTTCACTGGAAGGACTGATGCTGAAGCTGAAACTCCAATACTTTGGCCACCTGATGGGAAGAGCTGACTCATTTGAAAAGACCCTGATGCTTGGGAGCAGGAGGAGAAGGGGACAACAGAGGATGAGATGGCTGGATGGTGTCACAGACTCGATGGACATGAGTTTGAGTAAACTCCGGGAGTTGGTGATGGACAGGGAGGCCTGGCGTGCTGCGATTCGTGGGGTCACAAAGAGTCGGACACGACTGAGCGACTGAACTGAACTGAGTGCTATCTTATTCTGTGGAATTCTAATGTTTTCGTTAGCTTTATTGAAAACTAAGCAGTGAGCCACCATATATGCTGTATACTGCTGTATGAATAAATTATATCATTTTGGGAGTCCTTTTAAAATAATCTGCTGAAAATGGATATGTGTCTTTTTAGAACTAATTTTTATTGGCGTATAGTTGCTTTACAATGTTGTGTTAGTTTCTGCCTCACAGTAAAGTGAGTCCACTATACATATACATACACCCCGTGTTTTCCGATCTCCTTCCCCTTTAGGTCACCAGAGTACTGAGCAGGGTTTCCTGAGCTATGCAGTAGGTTCTCACTATTTATCTCTTTTATACATAGTATCAATAATGTATAGATGTCAATCTTGACCTCCCGATTCATCCACCCCCTATTTTACTATTATCGATAAAATTTATTGTGATACTAAAGATTTCCGGTCATATGACCCCATACTTAAATCTTGGATGCCCGTGATTCCTAGATTCAGCCCTCCTGTTTTATTCTGATTCTTGACGTTGGAGCACTGTCTCTTGATCTGTAGTGAGGAGCGTGTTCTGGGTCTAAATGTTGTCATATTTTAGTTATTATAATATAAAGTTACCTATAGATTACTGGAAAAGCTTTCTTGAATAATTTAACATTCACTTGGGAATGTTTCTAACTTTTACAAAATTTTCATTAAATGCCCAAAGGCTAAAAGAGGCTTTTAATCTCTTCTCAGCTGGTTGAAGAGCTACACGTTGTGCTTTGCTGGTCATTCTGTGAGTTAGTCTTTAGCTCGTGTTCCTTTTTCCTGATGTCCTTACGAAGTAGATCTTGGAGCCTGTAACTGTGCTGCTGCAGCAGACTTTAAAAGGTTGCTCTAGACTGAATTGCAGAAAGCACGCAGGCCTACCTCAAACTCCCAGTAGCTGGATCTCTAGGACATCTCCATTAGAGGAGTTTTCAGCTTCTTCAGTTCTGAAATGGAAGTAATGCCATTGATTCCACTCAGTAAACTGAAGGTTACCTGCTCTTATCTCTTTCTGTCTAACCTTTGGGAACATGGAAAACTGATCATAGGCCATTTGCTCTCAATTTCTGTGACATAGGTAAGAATGATGGCTAGGTTAATCTGGGTTAAAGATATGCATCTATTAAGCTTTGCTAATACTTTAAATGTAGCTACTTTGAACCACTCATAGGTAGGCTCTAGAAGTGCAGTTAAGGTCGCCCTTGGTCAGTGATGGCGAGGACAATGATAAATCACTAGCTCAAATAAACTTTTTGGGCCCAATTGAGGTCTCAGAACACATTAAGGAAAGTAGCTTGCAGATAACAAGCTGTGTCAAGTGAAGTGAAACGCCAAGCGTTCTGTCTGTTGGAACCTATTGATTTTCATAGGGGCTATTGCTATTAAGCTAGGTACCCTGGGATAGGAACAGGGATATTTCTATTGAGTTTGTGACAAGTATATGTCTACAAGAGAAGAGAGATAACTGGGTAGAATGTTAATCTTGGCCTGATTTGTATGCTTTACCATTCAGAGATCCACTTGGAAGTCTGGATGTTCTTAGAGAAACTTAGTCATTCTAGTTTGATTTTTTTTTTTTTTTTTTTTGATAGAAACGCTGCTGGAATCCATCACAATTCAGCTCACTTATCTATCTTCTCATTATATTGATCTTTCACAGGCATTTTGTTGCTTTTTAAAAAATAACACCATAATTTAGAGGCAAGCTGGTGCAAGGGGAGTATGTGTACTAAGGCCACAGCTCACGGAACGAACGGCTGCCGTAATTTACCCCCAAGAGCTGGGGGCGTGGAGTGCAAGCGTTCATCACTCAGGCGTATCCGACTCTGCAACCCCATGGACTGTAGCCCACCAGGCTTCTCTGTCCATTGACTTCTCTAAGCAAGAATACTGCAGTGGGTAGCCATTCCCTTCTTACGGGAATCTTCCCGACCCAGAGGTTGAACCCAGGTCTCCTGCATTGAAGGCAGATTCTTTACTCTCTGAGCCACCAGGGAAGCCCCAGGGGAGGAGGGAGAAAGAAAGAGACGGAGAAGGGGAGATACTGAATATACCAGTCCTGGTCTGTGTGCTGTTATCCGAAAGAAACATACTGTGCACTTATACCATCTACTCAGGTTATCACGTTAAACCCTCTAGGACTTTTATAAGTGGTGAGTGGTTGGATCTAAAATGGTCTTCACCCTTTCTATGAAGTCTGTGGAGCAGCAGCAGGAGTGACTAGCCCGCACTAGAGGAAATCTTAGAGGGAGAGCTTATGTCACCATTCCCTAGCAGAAGATAGAGACCGAGCTTCATCAGAGACCTGAGTGCAGAAGGTCTGGTAACCAGAGGAGAGGTGCAGAGAGGCTGAGAGGAGCTCCGGGACGGAGAGCTGGGGAGCGGAGCGGACGGGCCACAGCCGGAAAGGAGAGACAGGATGAGCCTGCAGGCACACTCAGGATCCCTGACGTGTGAGCTCCGGGAGGGAGAGCTGGGGAGTGGATGGGCCACGGCCAGGAAGGCCAGGAAAGCTGAAAGAGCCGGGAGAAGCAGATGAGCCTGAAGGCGCACTCAGGATCCCTGACTTAGTGAGGAGGAGAAGGGCTGTAAGCTTAGTGCTCACCACGAAAAACATTCTAATAAGTTTTGATTTTTATATCTGTTTGTGGTAAAGGTTGAATAATGGTCAAAGCTGCATCTATCCAGACAATGTAAGAAGAGAGGAGAGAAAAACGGCTAAGAGGAGATCAAGTCCTGGAACTCCAGACTGTCAATCTGCTGAGAGAGAAGAAATGAATGACTGTGTGCATAAGATATTGGTTAGAAGAAATCCAAATAATTTTCAGTATTGAATTAGCTTAAAACAGTTTATTTTTAAAGAAAGTGTTCTCAGATTACCATATGCCAGTTCAGCAATTTTAACAGGAAAGAACAAAAATGGGAGCCACACTTAATTATTCAGCAGTCTGTAGTAACCCCTTTCATATGTTCATGCAAAAATGCTTCATGGGAATTTTCCCTGGAAACCAAAAGACTCAATAGCATGGAGTCCTAAATCTGAGCCCTTTCTGTTTGATCCCAGCTAGGTCCTGAAAGAGAAAAAGGGCTAGAAAAAAAGGAAGGAATGATCGTGGCCCCGATCTGGTACTGAAGCTAGATACTGCTCCTTGCTTATCTGATTAAGGATGAAAAAGCCTTTGTGGACCGACACACAGACACCGAAGCTGAGTGCAGATCAAGTCACTCTGCGAAACGGGACTTCCTGTGAACAGAGAAAGCAAGCAACGTGTTTCTTTTCTAGATGCTGTAAAGCCTTAGGTTAGTGAGTGTCAGTATGCAGCGCCCACTAACAAGTGAAAGATAGTAATGGAGCGGGTAATGGGCACCGTTGCGGGTGTGGCTGCCTTTGTCTTTCTGTCTCATGGTACACCGGCCGCACGATGGTCCCACTGGTGGCTGTGTATGTGGCGTCTTTTCTCTCTTGTCTTTTGGGTAGACGGGATGCCGATGGTCCCGCCGCAGGCCGTGCGTATGGAATTCCAGTGTGCCCTCCGTTCCAAGTGTCAGTATCACAGGGTACGTTTAGTTAAAGCTACTCATACTTGAGCTTTATCCCAGAGGTCTGAAAAATGTATCAAATGGATAGGTATATCTACAATGCTTTTTGCCCCACAGGATACCAGGCTGTCACTGGGAGGATTTTCCTCTGAGATTTTGAGATCAGGACAGTTTAGGACTATTTTTCCATTATAGCATCAGGACATATTTGGGTGTCATGATCAGTTTCCAGGTGTGACAAAAATAATGAAGTAGTATAGGCTGTGAATGACTTCTTTAATCGATAAATCAAAGTGAATCCAAGTTTGCTATCCTCATCTTTTAAATTTTGACATATTTTCTGAAGGGGAATATGGATGAGTGTCATGATTTACCTACCATATTTATATCTGCATAAAAGAAGAAATTTAAGCATCCTTTATTTTCTATGACAGTTAAAATTCTTGCTGAATCTGGTACCAACTGGGTATCTGGGGGGAAAGTACTTAAAAGTTTTAGAAAAAAATATCTTAGTTTTTTTTCCAGTTTGAGTCTCTTTTAGCTTAAAAGAATTTCTCTAGGATAAACATTCAGTGTAAATCCAGCTCTGTCTTGGAGCTGTTTCTCTGTCACTCGCTCTTCCTACAGTGGCTTCTGGGTTCAAGGGCTGCTGTCACCGTGGAGCATGGCCCCTTCCGTGACCACAGGGCAGAGGTACACACGGCCACTGCCGGCGCTGACCGGGACGGGGAGGTGAGGGCGTTGGCGGCTGCAGACGGCCGTGGAGCACATCAACACACCGTGGGCATGAATAGGATCAGACACTCAGAGGAGGACAGGACCACCCAGTGCTTGGATCACAGGCCCTTTCCACTGCATTCCGCGCACCCTGACAATCCTGGGGGCTGTTAGCAAGAGAGGGAGCGGTGCTGGATCCGCAGCATGGAATGTATCCACATCTGCCCAGTCAGTCAACGTGGGGCTTTATAGCTGAGCCGTTCAGTCCAGAAGAGACTGGAGAGCACGCTGATGGTGCATAGAGGACGTACACATCACTGCATAGAAACGGACTCTGAGAAGGACTGAGCCGGTATGCTTCCATTGTTGATTTCTGGAAGCATCTGATCTCTTCAGGAAAATGAAGCTCTGGGTTAAGATGTTAAGATGATTCCTCACCAAAGAAGGCAAATCCAGATTTATGCAATGAGAGAGAACACCGCCGTGGAGCAAAATCAACCGGGAGTTTTTCTACAGACCTGAAATCATTAAGATTTGTAGTATCTCATTCTTACTGTAGCCCTAGAGCTTTATGATGTTACTTTTAGGATCATTTAAAAGTCTTTTTTGTCTATAGCATGTTCTTTTCCTTTTTAGAGGAACTTTTTAGCATTTTTGAACAATTTTAACTGGGGTATCTGAAAGTCTTAATTATCTTGGAGAGATTGTCAAGGAGCTAAAGAGCATCCAGGTGTTCCCCTACCCAAAGCTATCCTCAGAAAGGTATTCAACCCCGAGATGGTACTTAAATGCTAGTATTTCCAGGAGCACTTTTTGTCTTAGTTATTTGTTTTTTGTTCTTTGACAGGTTACAAAGTCATAAGTGTCTTGAATATCTAAATTCTCAATTTTGTGTCTCATAGACGATCACCTAGTTTTAGGATCAAAGGGAGAATTCAGGCCTCTGAAAACACACAGTGTTCTGCCCTTCACTTCAAATGGTTTGGGGATTGTACCACCAAGTCATTGCTGTCCAACTGAAAGCAATATAAAATGAGAAATGAATTTTGCTGTTTTCATGCTTCCTTAGTAATTTGTAAAGTGCTTTGAAAACTACTGCCTTGATGGTGTGAAAATGACCAAAAAGAACAAAAGGGACATGGTGAATTTGTTCCAGTTCTGTTAGAACTTGAATGTCTATAGGATCTGGCTGATCCCCAGGTCTGTAATAACCCAGGTGTTACCCTGATGGTCGGCAGTAATTAATAAACATAAGAAATGATCTTGAAGCTTCTATGGAGCGTAAGTAAAGTAGTACAGCTCTCATCCTAGTCTTCAAAAAAAGGTGAAGGACAAAAATAAACTCAAAATGGATTAAAGATCTAAATGTAAGACCAGAAACTATAAAACTCCTAGAGGAGAACATAGGCAAAACACTCTCCGACATAAATCACAGCAAGATCCTCTATGACCCACCTCCCAGAATATTGGAAATAAAAGCAAAAATAAACAAATGGGACCTAATGAAACTTAAAAACTTTTGCACAACAAAGGAAACTATAAGCAAGGTGAAAAGACAGCCTTCAGAATGGGAGAAAATAATAGCAAATGTGGAAACAGACAAAGGATTAATCTCGAAAACATATAAGCAACTCCTGTAGCTCAATTCCAGAAAAATAAATGACTCAATCAAAAAATGGGCCAAAGATCTAAACAGATCTTTCTCCAAAGAAGACATACAGATGGCTAACAAACACATGAAAAGATGCTCAACATCACTCATTATCAGAGAAATGCAAATCAAAACCTCAATGAGGTACCATTACACGCCAGTCAGGATGGCTGCTATCCAAAAGTCTACAAGCAATAAATGCTGGAGAGGGTGTGGAGAAAAGGGAACCCTCTTACACTGTTGGTGGGAATGCAAACTAGTATAGCCGCTATGGAGAACAGTGTGGAGATTCCTTAAAAAACTGGAAATAGAACTGCCATATGACCCAGCAATCCCACTTCTGGGCATACACACCGAGGAAACCAGATCTGAAAGAGACACATGCACCCCAGTGTTCATCGCAGCACTGTCTATAATAGCCAGGACATGGCTCTCTGTAACCTCCCCGGGGGAGCGGAGCAGTTGTGGGATGCCGCAGTGGGCTTAGACGGGCAGGGATTCCACCAGGGCTTTTATTACTTCTGTTTCTTGGAACAGTCCCTATTTATCCTGGGAGAGTGCAATCTAGAATAAGTAGTATAGTGACTCTTTGTAGCTCACAGTTTAGAAGTCACAGCTCTTGCCTGTATAGACTGGACGATCTGGGTCCTCAGCTCTGCTTGTGAGACAGGCACTCTCCACTCCACTGATGTTGATGACATGATTTGGCTGGCAGGAGGAGAAATGACTAACCAAAACCACTCTCATCTAAACAAAGCTGTTAAACCAGAGAGTTTTCCTTTGAGCCACTGATCTTTTATATTCAAACACTAGCACCATCCCTCATTTATTTATTCAATAAATTAACATATAGCAGGGGTTGGTAAGTAATGCTGGAGTTACTGACGGGTAAAAATAGACAGGCCATTTGCTATTATAGAGCTTATGTTCTGGGGGAAGAAGCAGGTAATTTACAACTGATGGTAACACAGATTTGTGTGAATTTATGAAGGGACTAGCGTGATGATCTCATGTGTGTATGTGAGCCTGTCTGTGTGCTAAGTCACTTCAGCCGTGGCTGACTCTGTGGCGTGGACTCTGCCAGGCTCCTCTGTCCATGGAACTCCCCAGGCGAGAGTCCTGGAGTGGGTAACCCTGCCTTCCTCCAGGGGTCTTCCGACCCAGGGATTGAACCCGAGTCTCCTGCGGCTCCTCCACTGCAGGCAGATTCTTTTTCCCTGAGCTACCGGGAAGCCCTGTGTATACGTGCATGTGCCTTCTTTTGGTGCAGTGACCTGGGAAAGCCTCTCCGTTGCTTTCTGAGTGAAGTGGGAGGGTCAAGGGGAGGAGGCCTGGAGCCTGGTCTGGAGGTCGAGTGGCCGGTGTAGCAGGAAAACAACCTCCGCCCCATCCCGAGCTGTGAGGCCTTGGGACCTTGGGACGGGGAGGTAGCTTTATTCTGAGCACAGTGGGGTGCCAGCATTTAAACTGGTGAGGGACATGACCTGATTTACATTTTAAAGATATCACTGGCTGCTGCATGCAGAGGGAGAGATCAGAGGCTAAAAATCAGAGCAGGGCTACTAGGTAGGCAGTATTACAATATTTGCAGCCTTTAAAGTAGAAAGGTCAGACCAGAATGGTGACATGGTATAATCGATTTCATGTGAAGAAGGGAGTGAGCAGATATTCTATCAAATGCTGCTGACAGAGTAAGATAAGATCAGAAAAGTAGTTAGTCTCCTTCAAGGAGACCTCTGGTCTCTCCTATAAAGGCAGGTGAAGCCAGATTGAATTTCACTGACAAATCTATGAGGAAAGGGAGGAGGACGTGGAGAAAGAATACAGAGAGGGCTAATGGAGAGGTTTTGTGCTAAGGGGAGCAGAGTTACACTTTGAAAGCAGGAAGGGGGGGGGGTGAGGGATTGGGGAATGAGATGTTTTTAAAGATAAGACGTATTAAATGAGGGTGACCCCCGCCATGTATTCTTAATGCCAGGGAGAGATACAGAGATGAAATAGGAGAAACGTAAAAGTAAAAGTTGCTCAGTCGTGTCTGACTCTTTGCAACCCCATGGACTGTACAGTCCATGAAATTCTCTAGGCCAGAATACCGGAGTGGGTACCCCTTCCCTTCTCCAGAAAGAGGTATGTAAAGCCCTTTCTACTTTATGTATCATGTTCTTTTCCCATTTTTCTCTCCCTCTGTCAAATCTGTTTCTAAAGGAAGTCTGGCATCAGTCAAATCTTCTGTATAAGCTTTGTTCAGTTTGTTATCTCTCCCAGGAATATTTTAAGCCTGCTTCATTCACTGTAAAGTAAAAGCCTGTTGCCTGTGAAAGGGTTTCTAGCATCTGTGAGCAGGAAGGCTCATATTTTAGACCTTACGAATGAAGGAGAAGAGGTAGCCTCCCTTGAGAGAGCTGCTCTCTTCTGAACCTACCTGATGTACAGAGGCTTCAGGTTCTGAAAGACACGTGTCTTTTTTCCTGGGCTGAGCTTCTAAGAGGCATTTTTTTTCTAGCCTAAATCCTGTTCCGATCCTCAGGCTCCTCCTCTGTTGGAAAGCTCCCCTTTCCTCCATTTCGTTCTCCCAAATGTTTCAGAGAATGCAGAGTAGGAGGCAGTCATCACAGAACTACCAAAATACATTGTTTCACAGTTCTCAAAACCAAGCTTATTTGAGCTTTGTTAGTTTGTCTTCTCATTCTGATTAGAGCCAGGTTGGCATTAGACTAGTCTCATTAAGTGTGGAATAGGAGACTGGCTCCTCTGCCGCTCTGGTCTTCTTTCTGCCCCACCCCGCCACGCCCGTGGCTCCTCACGGCCCCCACCACTGAGGCGTCGCTGCTGAGCCGTGACCTCCTCTGCGTTACTGCCCCTTCCCTTCTCCTCTGAGTCCAAAGTTGTGCTGAAATATCTTGGAGAAGAACATTCAAGACAAAAGACTATCAAGGACAAAGTGAAAAGGCTCAGAAGTGGAGACAATCTTTGATTCTTCAAAGATCAATTTGATGATCAGCGAGCTACAGTAGATGGCTCAGTGGTAAAGAATCCGCCTGCAAGGCAGGAGATGCTGGAGACATGGGTTCCATCCCTGGGTTAGGAAGATCCTCTGGAGTGGGAAATGGCCACCTACTCCTATATTCTTGACTGGAGAACTCCATGGACAGAGGAGCCTGGTGGGCTACAGTCCACGGGGTCGCACAGAGTCGACACGACTGGGCAACGGAGCACACACACGCGCCAGCGATAGTCCAAGGCGGTGAATAGTGTGTGAGTCCAGCTCCGGGCAGGACCATGCTGTTGCTTGCATCTTTCTAAACCCGATGCTCTCCAGTCTTCACCGTCTCAGTAAATGGCAATATCATTCCTCCCATTTCTCAAGCAGAAAAGCAAGCAGTCACCCTTTACGCTAAGGTAGTCGTGAGATGCCCAGGTTTCTGTTAGATGAAGAAGATAAAGGAATAATCAGATCCGGCTAGAGTTCTGTAGGTATTGGAGAGAATAGCTTCATGTAGGAAAACCTCAATATTTTTATGTGTCTCACATTTGGTTTATGCGTGTTCAAGTAGCAGTTCTTGGCTTTCAGATCCTTGTAGGTTAAAACTGTCATTCTTGAATTTAACAAAGCTCCTGTTGTCAAGTCATTTCACCAAGCATGTTATTGCCAACACATCCTTGTTGATATGTCTGAAAACAGGATGCTAAATTAAGCAGAAACTGTGCAGAAAAGAGTTGTGAAAAGTTAAAGATACTTTTCTGCTTATTTACCATTAATAATTTATATTTTGCCTCTTTTCACAAAGAATCTAAGGAGCACAGTTCTGTAGTTCACATCATGTTCTCTGGTCATTCTTTAAACCAAAAATGAGCCTAAAAAGTCAGAGAACTAACAGAGACAAAATAAGACTTACGATCTCCATCCCTGCAAAGAGAATGAGATGAAAGTGAGCATTTATATGGAGATGCTGCTTTACTTGACTGTCTCCTAGAAGAAGCAGAGCAGGAGCCAGCTTGCCCAGAGTACTGGGAGTTCCCGAGTCTGGATCTCGACCCTGTCTGAGACGGCCAGAGGATCGAGGCCACGAGAGATATGGGGGTGCAATTACTCTCCTTTCCAGTTACTTCACCACCTGTGTCTCTATTCATTATTCTCACATGCAGAGACTGGTTTTCCTTTTTTTTTTCCTACTTAATTCCTCAGTACTTTCTTCTTCATGTATTTTCAATTCTTCCTTCTTTTTTCCCTTAGTCTTCCACATCCCAGCGTAGGAGTGTATTTGCTGTGTGTCTCAGTGAAGGGCCCACGTCTGATCGACTGTTCGATGGTGGAGCCTTCTTCTCTGATGTTACTCTGGAACTGTACCTCTTACCCATTTCTCTCTCTCCCTCCATGGAGGCAGACAGCAAAGTTGGGATTTCTTTCAGTATTGAGGAATCTTGATTTCCATGGAGTTTTAAAACTGTGCAAATGATTTTATGATGATGGAAAGATGTATTTCTTTGACTGTTTAAGGTAGTTCAGTTCAGTCATTCAGTCGTGTCTGGCTCTTTGCGGTCATCACATGGGGAGGCTAAAACATGACTTTACATGTGCCCAAGCCATCTAAGATTATCAGTGTCACATTGGCGGCTATTCAGCGGCACAAAGAGTGTAAATGGAAGAAAAGCTCTTTCTGACGGGCAGTAAAATACAGTAAATCAGGCAAGCAGCTCTGGTCCCATTGCAGTCAGTCTGATTTTCCTGTGACGGATTAAAACTGTGACTGGGCCAAACGCCTGTGGGCCTCCCAGATCCCTTGCACCTAGCTGTCTTCAGACCAGGCAGGGCTGTATGGCGTGCTGGCTGCTGACATCCGTAGGCCAGGCCGGACACACATTTCAAGCTTCTGACTCCTCCAGCCAATTCTAAGTTTGAATGAGATATGACACCTGATGAAAAGCAATATGGCATCGCAAGTGACTGTCCGAGACTACATATGGAACCCAGAGGTATACAAATTCAACACCTTGGGGCCAAAATTGGCCAGTGGGAAAGAGGGGAGGGAGTTCCTGGGCAGGTGAATCCCCTCTCTCCCCACCGTCCCCTGAACTGGAAGGCGTGGCGATGGTGTGTGGGTCCTCCGGGGAGGGGCTGTGTGCCAGCTGGGTGCGGCTGCCCCCCGTGACGGGCTGCGTTCTGACGGCTCAGTGCAGCCGTAGCTGACGTACCTCGCTGCCCTTCCCTTTCTCCTCATGCTCGCTGCATTGGGGGTGCTCATTCCAAATAAAAACCTGAACGTTAATCCCCACCTTGTGTTTGTTCTCTGGGAAGCTAAAGTTAGAATTTTCTTGTGTATTTAATTTTTGTGTATATGTGTAATGTGTATTTTTATCATTGAAACTTGTTAGCAATTAAAAACCATCATTCTCCAAGTTATTTTGTACATAGTGAAGGTATGTTTTATGGGTTTTCCGATGAAAAACTCAAGAGTGACCATGATTGGACAAAACTCCTATACAACAGTGTTGTTGTTGATTTGTTAAAGCCATCTGTGGATGCTTCTGAAAGATGCAAATTACAGTAGCTCTTGAAGCTAATTTCAAGCGGCAGTAATGACTGTTCATGTCGCTGCCCACTTTTGTGGCTTGCTTGACAGTTATGTTCTTGGAAAAATAGCACTTACTCTGAATGGCCGTGCCCCAACTCGGACCCTCTCCTAACCCGCCCGGGGGGTTTTAAAGTCAGCTGTCTACTCCTGACCGCCGGGCAGGCTGTCTGCGGTGCGAGCGGGCGCTGCCCTCTGGCTCTGGTGTGCGGGCCGCTCACCGCGGGGGCCTCTCTGCTTGCAGACCCCGGGCTCTGGGCGGCTGGCTCAGTGGTTGGGCCCGTGGGCTCCGCTGCCCCCTGCACCTGGGGCACGGGATGAGCCCGTACCCCCTGCGCTGGCACCAGGGAAGGCCCTGCCCAGGTGTTTGGAAGGGAAAGTCAGAAATGGGAAGGCAGCAATACCTTCTGGAGCAGGAGAAACACTGGGGAGGTGTCAGGCAAGGTGGCTGGCAGGACGCACCCCGGGTGACCTCTGCACCGCGACACCTTAGGGGGAACCACCCCCACAGTTCGGCTGTCTAGGGACCTCTAGACTTTGTTTCGAAAAGGTGACAAGTGACTCTCAGCTAATCTCCGTGGGAAAGATGTTCTGACCTGAGCCTTGCTCTGTCCTTGGCTTCTCAGCCGTTTGTCTCCTCTGTTGTCCCCTTCTCCCCTTCGGCCTCATTCCTGCTGGATTCCTCAGGTGCCATTGCCTTGGCTGCTAGTCCAGGTTTTGCCACGCAGTTTACTCTCTGTGGATTGATGACTGTAAATACCCCAGTTTTCTCTAGTTTCTTCTTTCTAAGATTCTTCCTGGCCTCCACTTGAGTCATGACCCGTGTTCAGTCTGGGCTTCAGCATTCAGGCGAGCAGGGAGGAGACGGCGTTCACATTTTTCTTTCAGTTCAATTATTACTGCAATTTTGTTTTTTTTTCTAGTTTCTGCTTCCAGATGTGTAATGTTGAGGTTTCTGGAGTAGCGGTTCTCAAACTTGTGGGCTATAGGAGCCCTGTCTACTCTCTAACTCACTGAGAATCCCAAATAGCTACACGTTTGCTGACTCAGTGGTAAAGAATCCACCTGCTGTGCAGAAGACTCAGGAGATGCGGGTTCGATCCCTGGGTCAAGAAGATCCCCTGGAGGAGGAAATGACAACCCACTCCAGTACTCTTGCCTGGAAAATCCCATGGACGGAGGAGCCTGCTGGGCTACAGTCCATGGGGTCGCAAAGAGTCGGACAAGACAGCACAGCACACACACCTTTACTGTATTAGAGACTGAAGAATCTACAATAAGAGATTAAAGAATTTTGAGTGTTAATTAACTAAAGCTATAGTAGTAATAAATCCAGTTCTAGTATATTTGAACATAAATAATTACAGTGAAAAATAAGTTTATTTTCCAAAAGATACTTAGAAGAGTGTCATTATTTTGTAAATCTCTTTATTATCTGGCTTAATAGAAGACAGTTTAATTCTCAACTGCTTCTGCATTCAATTTGTTTTGTTTCAAGTATAGGAAAAAAAAAAAAAAATCTAGTCTCACCCAGATGCATTGTTGGAAAAGGGTAAGTCTTTTATATACCCTGAAAAGAGTCTTAGGGACCCAGAAGGGTCCTCCAATCATACTTTGAGAGCTACTAATCTTAAGTATAGTGGGAAAATAATTACCCTTTGCAAAATTAACTTTAAAGAAAATTAATTCTGAATTAAAAACAAACAACTACATCAGAAGAGTGTTATTCCAAATAATCTGATCTGCTATGAATATTTCCAGAGTTAAGATAATTTTCAAAGAACTAATTTTTGAAGGCATCCCGATATTTAATGTATTGACATAACATGATAAAACCACCACAGTATTGTAAAGTAATTAGCCTCCAATTAAAATAAATTAATTAAAATAAATAGATTTGCTTAAAATTCATATTGGTATTAAAAGATTTTACTATATCATGTGAAAAGAGTTAAAGGATATCTCTGATACTTATTTTAAATGGATCAAAATTATGAAAACAAGGAAGAAAACCTTGTATTACATGAACATTAAATGTGTAATAAGAAACATAGGTTCGACTGTTAACAAATCTTAGAGACACTCATGTTCTGAAATTTTTTTAAACATCACACAATAATGAAAAAAAATATATATATATATATATATTTGTATTAGTGAGGAAATTCAAGTTGTCCTATGGAGAAGATTGTGATTAAAAAAAAATGCATATTCACTGGATGAATCCTTCTTACATGAGACATCTGAGATAGTCAGACTCATGGAAGCAGAGAGCAGGCTTGTGCTTCCTGAAGGATGGCTGGGGAGGACATGGAGAGTTGCTGTTCAGTGGGCATCAAGTTATACAAGGTCAGAAAGGTCCAGAGAGCTACTGTACAGCACATTGCCTGTAGTTAACAGTAAGATATTGTTTGCTTAAAAATTTGTTAAGAGGGTAGATTTCACATTAAGTGTTCTTAACCTCCCCCCGCCCCCCCCCCCCAACACACACACACACACACAACAAAGGGACATGGGAAACTTTTGGAGGTGATGGATGTATTTATTACGTTGATTATGGTGATGGGAACTTGTGTCCAGACTCACCACATTGTATACACTGATTATGTGTGGGTTTTTGTATATCATTTATGCCTTAGCAAAGATAGAAAAAGTGTTACATTTTTAAAGTAATTAAAAAATTATTATGTGTATGGAGATTTTCCTCAATAGCATCTGCAGAGCTGAAATGGAGTGTGAGCCAGGAGCTCTTCGGAAGAAATCTGTCAGTGTCGGCCTGCTTTAGCAATGCCTCTCTCTGTCAGAGATCTCCCATCTGATGCAAGTAGAATGTCTTTTGTTCAATAGCAAATTTTCATGAAATAGGTGATTTGTTTCACTTGGTATGTGAACTCGTATACCGTTTTCCTCTAACACCACGTCGCCCCCAAACCGTGTGGTCTACGTGCCATGGGTCAGGCTCCCGGATGCCACCAGCGGCCCACACATCACACCAGCACCGCCCGTGCACACTCGAGCAAGTCTTTCTTCACTTTATTTTAACAATAGTGTGACTTTTAATGGCTAATAGCTTCAGAGCCTTTTAGAGTTAGCCCCCTGTTTGACTGATAGCAATGTTCTGACTCATAGAAAAATGATCCTCCACTGAACAATGAAATTTTTAAAACACAACTTGTTTACAGCTTATGGTCTTCTTCTTATGGCATTTTATAGAGGAGTTTTATGCCCAAAATTAGATTATAATCTTCCTCTGAAAAAGATCACTTTTATTTGTTTTTTCATATGCCTGGCATTGTTTAATATGAGCCTGAGCACATACAAAACTGTATTAAACCCTTACTATGTGGTATGCATTTATTACATATACATTCACGAGAGATCCTTGACTCCCCTGGTTCTAAGGAACATGTTTTCTTTTTGTCAAATGGCTCATATTTGTAAGCTTTCCTCTGCCTGAGATATTTGGAGAATGTGATGAAAGCTGTATGCCCTCTTCCATCCCAGAAAACATAGGTCTGAGGAACTGTTTTATCCAAATCTGTACTCCAGGCTTCCGTATCAACTAGAATCACTATTTCCTTAGACTCCTTTACTTTGCTTCAGCTTACATCACTGGTGGCATCAAGCAGCTCCAGATAGTGTCAGTGGAAGAGGAGATTTGGTAGCTCACACAGTAGGAAAGCTCAGAGCGCAGACTCGCCTGTGAGTGACTGAACCCAGGGGGTCACACAGTCAGCGGTGCTCACTCTTCCTCTCTAGCAGCGTCGGCTCCGTTTTCAGGGACGTGGTCTCCAAAGGGCATCAGTAACAGTCCCTGGTAGTGGCTCCAGGGGAGGCTCCAGAGGACTCCATCCTCTTTTTCTCTCCCAATTTGCGAGGAAAAGAGAATGCTTTGTTGATTATTTGAGTAAAATGTTGGGGGAGGCCTGGTTCTGATGGCTTGGGTCTGTTGATTCTCTGCCTCAGTCACTCTGCCTGCAGAGTGAGTCCTCTGACTGGTCGGGCTGGGTGATACGCTCACTTCCGTGGGAAACAAGCAGGTAAAGTGGCTGACAGCTCCAGTGTGTTTGAATCAAGCCTTTTAAAAGAAAGGAAGAGAAGGAGGAGGAATAGGTTGAGATAAAAACTTGTGCCTGAGTGGTGATAGGGATGACTTTTGACAGCAGAGGAGCCACATAAAGGGTCTGCCGAGTTGTGACCCGTATTTGTAGCTAGTTCCCTTCATGTCTGAAGCAGAGGGGAAAGACATGCAGCTGGGCAGAAAGGGAGGGAGGTAACATAAGAAAAAAGCTTAGAAATTCACCTGTGCCATTGACCTGATTCATCCAGTGGTTATTGCTGTTTCTGACTCTCTGCTACAATGAAGACATTTCTAAGGTGGGAGTATCCTTCAGTTTCTCTCATTTTGCCTTTTAGGTGGACAAAAAAAATCGTAAGAACTGAGATAGGAGTTCTTCTTCACCTCTCACATCCAAACATTGTAAGTGGTTTTTAGCCTACTATTTCAAATAATCTGCAAAGTTGCAGAATGAGATTTTTGTTCTTTACTGTCCATTCTGATGATAAGAAGGTGATTCTTTCATTGCCAGTAAGTAGCCACGTTGGCCTAATTCTTGTCCTTATCTGATCTTGTTTTTCAATTCTTTAACTGAATAAATCTTAAGAATAATACCCCTTGAAAGAGTTTCAAAATGGGCACACCCGCAATATATACCATTGTTATTGTCATGCATGAGGATAACTAAAATTGGAGAGCTTTTTTTCACTCTAATAAAACACAGGCTTTTTCCTTTTGTGTGCCTGTCTTATTAATATGCCATTGCTGAAAATGCCTGTGAAGAAAATGCATTGCTTTCCAAAGTCATTTGAGTCTCCTGTGAGAGAGTATTTGCTTCAGAAACAATGCAAAGATTCAAATAAATAATGTGCTTGAAGAGAGAAAATAAAACGTGCTCGGAAGCTCTGCTCTTGGCTATGTCCAGATAAAGGCACTGAGGGAGAGGGCTGGGGGAAGCTTACTTGAGCCAATGAAGTGGAAAGAACAAAACCATTTTCCAGGCCACAACTTATTTTTATAAAGTGAGCCAGTTACTTAAAATATTTTACTCATTTCACTGAGAAATTTGTGGTGTCTCAGAGGATGACCAGCATGCTTCGGCTCAAGGCCAAGTGCTTACAAGTTGTTTGTTAGTTAGCAATTCAGTTGTAAATATCAGAAAACTTGAATATGGTGGTCTAAACAAATATTTTTCTTATAAGAAATCAGAAGGTAGGCAGTTGTTAGCAACAGTTCAGCTCCTCAGTGATGTCATCCAAGACTCATCCATTGGTTCTCCCATCTTTTGTCCTTTTTCCTGATCCCAACTTGGGATCGAGCCCCCTGCATTGGAAGCATGGAGTCCCAACCACTGTGCTCTGTGTCCTTAGTCACTCAGTCATGTCTGACTCTTTGTGACCCCGTGGACTGTAGCCCACCAGGCTCCTCTGTCCATGGGGATTCTCCAGGCAAGAATACTAGAGTGGGTTGTCATGCCCTCCTCTAGGGGATCTTCCCAACCCAGGGATCGAACCGAGGTCTTCCTCACTGCAAGTGGATTCTTACCAACTGAGCCACCAGGGAATCTATACTGGAGTGGGTAGCCTATCCCTTCTCCAGAGCATCTTCCCGACCCAGGAATCAAACCGGGGTCTCCTGCACTGCAGATGGGTTCTTTACCCGCTGAGCCGCCAGGGAGGCCCCTTAGTCACTGTACCACCGGGGGCTCCCGCTCTCCCGTCTTCAGGGCGCGGCTTTCGCCTCCTTGCTTCTCCCTCGCGGCCCCTGATACGGCTGCTCTACAGTCTAAACAAGTCTCCAGGTCTGTGTTCAAGACAGAAGGGAGAGGAAAGGTTTAACCAGCAGAGTCTGATAAAAAGAGTAAACGCTTTTCCAGAATTTCCAGTTGCAGAATTCTCTTCAGATTTTACTGGCCACAGCTGGTCACACAATCACCCTAAACTGCGTGAAGACTGGACAATTAAGGACCTGGGTTATCATAAATGGCTAAGACTAACCATAATCCATAATTTGAGACTAGGTACCTTGCTTTCCTAAACTGCAAACTCTGTTTGCAGTAGAGTAGGGAGAGAAGGGCTTTGGGTGAGCAATTGGCAAATTTTGCCGTATACAGCCATCATTTTTACATAATCTATCTTATTTCTTTCAAAAAGAAGTCAATATGAAATTTTCCTTAAATATGTATGTCAGTACTGGTCACTTGATTCTCAGAAGAAAATATCCAAAATTGGATGGATTATCTGAATATCATGAAAACCCTGTTATGATCAGTCAAATCACTATATCTGTTACTTTTCTGAGTATTCTTTTATGTACTAGCAACTCTTTATCTGTTAAGGGATTCCCTTTCTATGCTGATAGAATTTAACGTGGTCTGTTCTGTCTCAGACCCCTAATTGAAGTCTTGTTCTGAGAGAAAGATACATTTGCATCTCTACCAATCATGATGGTTTCAAATGCTTTAGGAGGTTTTGTTTGCTTCTGGTTTGTTTTTTTAAAATTTGGTTGAAATTCAAACATTTGGATGATTTCACAATATTTAGGAAGTGCTTCTAGGGCAGATATCTTTAGCTATCAAAAGGAAAAATATAAAAGTTCAAAAGGATCTTTGAACAAATGAGGTGACTGATAAAGAAACAACTGGAGAGTGACAAATGACTGCCTGCTACTGGAATAAGGAACCTTTATTAACCATGATCCAACGCGTTGCTAGCACAGACAGTGCTGTTGTAGCCATAGTTTTAATGATTTCCTAAAGATGAAAATAAAGAATTTGTGATTTTTTTATATCTTTTCCCAGATAAAACTTAAAGAGATATTTGAAACCCCTACAGAAATCAGTCTGGTCTTAGAACTCGTCACAGGAGGAGAGCTGTTTGACAGGTGAGTGGGTCCTAGAAATGTAACTACAGTACAGTTTTGCATCCAATCACCAAAAATAACTGAAGGGAAATTTCTCCTGAAATTCTTCATAATGACATGTTGTACCAGTTGATAACTTCTACTAGGATAGTTCTTAAATATTTGATAAGATGTGGGTAAATTAAAATTTGGGATGCTTAGTGAGTGAAAAAAACATTGTTCTATTTACTTTTGCAAACATCTACTTTCTAGATACAAAACAATTTCAAAAGTCTTACTAAATCTAAGCTCAACAGTAAGATTTAAGAGAATATTTTGTGAGAAAGTATTTGATGAAAATTATAGATAGTTAGGCGTGTATTAGTAGTATTCTTTGTTAGGATTCAAAGCTCATGAAAATCGATTCTCTCCAAATGATTGTTTCTAGGCCCACTTTCTTTTATAGGCTCTTTAAAGAGTTCCAAGTTGCAGAGAAAAATATGTTCTATTATATCCAATTATAGCCAATTTTAGTTGTCTGTTCATACATTCATCACTCAAGGCAGAGGTTTGAGGGTGGCAGGGAGCATGTACAGAAATCTGGTGGAGCGTAACACAGATGCGTTATTTGTGCACGTTTTAAGTTTGTGCATGCTTTAAGTTTCCATAGCTCTCCCACCCTCCTCATCTCGGAATTCCCTGTTTGCCCTGAAGTGATCTTGGAAGCTCTTTGCTGTGCTGATCAGGGTAATTAAACAAAAATGAATCTGGAAGAAGACAAAGAAACTGAGTAGGCTTATATTAGAAATGTTAAGAAACTGCAGTTTCTGTGGTGTAAACATCTTATTGGTTGAAGAATGGGTGAAGAGATAAGTGGACCGAAGGCAGAAGAGAGGGTGAGGACCACTGATGTAGCCTGAACGCCTGGAGAGCAGTAAATTCTCAGTAAACAGTTGCTGCAGGATGAGTACATGAGCAGCTGCTGCGGTGATGGCCTCTGAGGAGAAAGATGCCTAAGGCAAGCAGGTTTAGAATGTGCTGGAGAAAGGCATGCCCCCCATTCCCCCTCCCCAGCTCCACCCAGTTAAGGTTGCTGCCTCTTCAAGAGCTTGCAGAAGTCTTCAAACTTTTCACTGTTGTTGTTTAGTCACTAAGTCCTGTCCAACTCTTTGTGACCCCATGGACTGTAGCCCAGTAGGCTCCTCTGTCCTTGGGATTCTTCAGGCAAGAATACTGGAGTGGTTTTCCCTTCCTTCTCCAGGGATCTTCCTGATGCAGGGATCGAACCGTGTCTCCTGCGTTGGCGGGCGGGTTCTTTACCACTGAATCACCTGGGAAGCTCCATTTCCAAAGGTCTGTCTGCTTTTAATGTTACACAGTGCAGATTTTGACCTTCAGATTGGAAGGAGCAAAATGGCCTTGATTGGAGCCACATATATATCTTCAACAGATACATAATTTTGTTCAGATGCATATTAAAGTTTCCTTAGAACAGGTTATGTGAATAGCCAGATTTTTAAAATTGTAGCATTTAGACTGTGTTCATTCTTTACAGATAAATGAATCACCTGAGATACGTAAGCATAGGTAGCCTCCACATACACTTCTTGTGGGATTTGGTTTATAATCATTTGGACTCATGTTGTAAATCCTGACTCAGAGTGGTTTGCTTAACTTCTCTGAACCTCAGAACAAATCTGAAGCTGTTGTGTGATGCTAAGGAAGCTGGGACACTCTGATCCGCTGTAAGGACAGCTTTGTCTTAAAACCATCGTGTTCCCTTGTGCTTAGTCAAGACTCTTCTGGACTAGTTCATTTGAATGTTGCCTAAATTTGTCCATAGTTGTCCTTTCTCAGTGCTTCGTTAGCTCACTCTTTCATGGACATATTCCTTCTTCAGGTACATGAATAGAGTCAAATTACAGTTAGATCCTGCTTGCTCTGGAGCTGTGAGGTCTCCCTAAGGAAGACTGACATATTTCCCTGCTAATCGTGGTCTACCAGAGAGAAACCTCCTGTTCTTTGTAAATAATTCCAGGACAGGAATTTTCACAATTAAGTAAATAGTATTTGCTATGTACCTTCTTACCTCTGTTTGTTTCAGTCATTTTGGAAATAGGGATCTCTCTTCCCCTTCTCCCCAGCCTTTCTGGGTCTCTTATCTTGTAGTCTAGTTGATTTTGATGGAATAGAATTAATTCAGCTATAGATAAGAATGAAAAACTAAATGTCAATAAATTTCATTTATAATGATAAATGAATGAAATATTCAGATTTAGCAGAGGACATCTAAAGAATGGCAGACAGCCAGTAAAGCACTCAACCAACTACTCTATAAACTCTTAGTGGTCTTAGATGATAGACTTTCCCCACCCCCCACCGAAAGTTGTCCACATGTCTGTTGCCATATCTGAGATGAATGTGGTTTCTCCACTAAATTACTTAATCCTACAGTTATCTTTAAATTTGGGTCAAACTGAAAATATATCCTGCATTATTATCCACTTATTGTTTTCTTTCCTGAGAGATCAAAATCATACTATGGTCTCTTTTTCCTGTACTTAGGTCAAAATCCAAATTTATTTAATTGTAATAACATAAATTCATTCCTGGTCTAATGATGACTCTAATAATATCTAATGATTGAGCTAAGGGAGCAGTTGATGAAGAGATAATTATATTAGCCCATTGTAGTCAAATGGTATATGATTGTATTTTATTAGCAAAAGATCTATGTTGCTGTTAAAAACCTAAACCTGATAAGTACAAGTGAAATCTGCTGTTTCATGTAGCATATGAATAGTAAATTGCATGGGGCAATGGATTACAGGTTTTGGAATAAAATCAGTGGTATTTTGTGCCCAAGGAAATTTCCCCCAAAAATCTGCACAAAATTACAATATCATGAAATAAAGAAATCTCCAGAACATTTTCTTTTCCATCTTTCTCAATCTAGTGACAATTCTTATAAATTTATTGAACTTTTCAAGTGGATAAGGTATGAGATTGCTTAAGAGTAAATTTCCATTTTTTTTTTCCAGAAAATGATTGTATTATAAAGCAACTAATTCAGCAGTATCCTTCTGCTCTTCTAATTAAAATTTTTTAATGTTTTTTTGTTTTCTTTTCCCAATTGTTGTCTAACTCTAGTATCAGAATATCTTGTGAATTTTTAAATTTGTCTTTTTTCTGCTTTCTCCTTGTGTTTTTGCTTGCCAGGCTATGCTTGTTCACATGCCAAACATTATGTATAAAAGGTTTTAGAATTTGAGGCTTTAAATGCTGTTGCCTCAAAAAAGCAAATTTTATTTTGCTTCAGTAGGCAGTTAAGGTAAAGAACAGATCACTTTAATCTAATCAGGCATTGGACTGATTCAAAGCTGAGTTTCCTGAAAGCAAATCTATTTCTTGTCAACTCTTACTCATAGGTTTTGCCCTTTAAGGGTCCCAGTTGAAGCCAGGGGATTTTTGCCAAGGATCCCCTTCCTTGGCAGATCCTAAATGCCAGCTTCTGTTCCCTCAACTGTGTAAGGTGGCCTGTCAGCTGCTGATTTTTAATTCCTTTAAAGAAAAAGCATAAGCATCAGATATCAGGCTGCTTTTCTGTGTTTTTCTTCTCTTCTAGAGCTTGGCTCCTAAAGCCTTCACTTCCTTGGTAGCTCTGTGGTGTCTTCAAGTATACTTTGTATTTTATTTAGCTTGTTTTCATTGTTCTTAGCTGTAGGCTTGTCCACCGCACCACTACTGAGAGCAAAAATTCAGTACATATAGTTTGAAAAGTCCTTTCACAGCCAGCAGTGTGTCTTCCTCTTTTATGCTAACCCTTTGGGTCAAGCAGGATGAAAAGCACTGTCCCACTCCACAGATGTGGAACCTGAGGAAGGTAGATGATCTTCCCCAGATAGGCAGTCGGTCTGTCTTCTGGTCCAGCTCTTCCTCCCCATATGGCCTCATTGTCTTTCTTTTTAAATCCAGTTAGCCCCTTTCAGATTATTTACAAGAGAATAAACTGCTGTTTGTTTTGTTTATGAGGAATCCCTGATGTATTGCTTGACAAGTGAAAGTGAAGTTGTTCAGTCGTGTCCGACTCTTTGCAACCCTGTGGACTGTAGCCCACCAGGCTCCTCCATCCATGGGATTTCCCAGGCAAGAATACTGGAGCGGGTTGCCATTTCCTTCTCCAGGGGCTCTTCCCAAACCAGGGATCCAACCTGGGTCTCCCGCACTGCAGGCAGACGCTTTACCATCTGAGCCACGGGGAAGCCACTTGGCCTTGTATTGCTCGGTCCTGTGCAAAAAAGTCTTTAAGTCACTCAGTCATCTTTCAGGCTTTCTAAGCCATTGTTATTCTCATTTTTTTTTAAGACCACAAACTGTAGAAATTGATAGGTCATACAGTCAGGCCTGAAACTCACATCTGTCTGACTACAACTTGTTTTTCATTTCCCCAAACTGAAAATATTCTCTTGCAAGAAAATAATCAGTTGTGAATATGCAGGAGAAGTAGTGGCTATATTTGGGGATTATGCATTTAGCTCATTAATTACCTGACAGAGTCCCTGGTATTTCAGTCCTGATGGTCATTTCTGCTTCAGCATTCCTGGGTCTCTGCTCTTGGTGGAAATAAATGGAATTGTCAGGACACTGTCATTAGGAAAAAATCCTAGAAATGGACATTAGGGCTTTTCTCCAGTCTTCATGGAGTTGTGTCATGGTTGGTTTTATGGTTAACCAAACTCAGAACACATCTGAATTTGTGAAGACTAATGTTGAAATGAAGAAATGTAAAATCTTACTGTCTGAAAGGATAATTAGTCACTATAATGAGAGCCGTTTTTGAGTGCCTTTTGGGGTCCTGGCAGTGGCAAAGCATTTTACTAACCATGATCTCATTTAATTCTCAACAGCAACACATATACAACGTAGGCCTTGATATATATATCTATGTTGCAGACCAGATAACTGAGGATCAGAGAGGTCTATTAACCACCATTAGGTCACTCAGTTTACAGTGGATCTAATAACAACAGCAATAATTAAATGGAACTAAACTCTAGTATGTCAGATTCCAATGTATATGATTCTTCTAACATACCACACTGCTGCTATGTAAGCAAATGCCAATATTCTTAATATTTAAAAATGAAACTTCAAATTAGTGACATAACATTTTATTCTGCTTAAGTGTGGCTTAACTTAAGCATGAATGTGTGCATATATGTGTAAATATAAATACATCTTCTCTTTATGCAGTTTTATCTGGCTACATATAAACAAAACGTTCTTTGATTTGGAGTAGATTAAAGTCTGCTTTTTCAGAAGCTTGACTATAAAGGGAAAAATAAGTGAGGCAGTAGAAAGAGACATAGGATAAATGGAGGCTTAGTTACTGTTTTAAACTGGCATGCAGGTAACACATTAATTTGCTGATGGGAAGGAGCCTGCTGGATAGGGAAGCAGGAGAGATCTGAGAGGGACTTTTATTTGGAACAACATCCCAGAGAAGACCCTGAGGGAATAAGATCTAGAGTCACATAAAAGGGTTGTTTTAGGAAAAGTTTCTCTCTTCCTCAGAAGCATAAAGTGTCAAGCTGCAGAAGGGTCAAAGGACCTAGAATAGTCACAACAGAAAGGAAGAGGAACAAAGTTAGAGGACTTACTGTTGGGTTGGGGTTGTAATTCTAGCCTGCTTACACGCTAACACATTAGGCTGGTGAGCGCTGGGAAGAGACGTGGGACACCTGATCGGAGCCCCTGGGCAGCGCAGCAGGCTCAGATGGGTGCCGGCAGGCGGAGGAGCGTACGTTCCCGGAGAGGATGTGACACGAGTGTCCATAGCAGAAAATGAAGAAGGAAAGTGCACCGAGGAATACCGTTCACCCACGAAAAGCAGTGTTTGTTTCATATATACTGTGTATGTCTCTCTTCCCGTTGCTTCTGGCCTTTTGAGCCTTCACATTCTCTGCCATTGCAGTAGACTCCTACTGGTATTAGTTTCACTTTCGTCCATCCATCAATGTTTAAAGCACAGATTTGGTCACAGCTTAGCCAGGAAGTCTACTTACTACTTTTAGTTCAAGTAAGTGCTTTTAAACATGACCAAAAAAAAACCCCTTATAGTCTGGCCTCATCCTGCTATATCAGATTCACTACCCACTTTCTTCTCTTCTCAGTCCATTGGGTCACAAAGAGTCGGACACAACTAAGTGACTCACACACACACACACACACACCCCACCTTGTTAACCAGAGGAATTTTTCGTCCTTCTCAAGGAGCTCACAGTCTAGAATAGGGAAAATAAAACTAATAGGGATCCAAATATTATTTGTAATACTACCATCACCTCCAAAAATGTGTATTGGAGCTTATAGAGACAACCATACTGTCACAAGTTTTAAAAAAACAAAGGAGAGCAAGAGATAAAAATACAAAGATAAGAATCAGTAGTACAGAGAAAACCTATCACAAAGTACTTTGCATTTACTACGGACTGGTCACAAATTTGGCTGTAAGGATTCATAAATGCTATAACTGGGGCATAAACACAGTCCATTGGTTACAAATTAAAGGGATCTTCTATGCCAGAAATGACTTCAGGGAGCTTTGTTAAGAGCTTTATTTATTAATAAAGCTTTACTAAGCTTTATTAAGGCTTTATTAAGCCTTTTGAGCTGAATCTTAAGTAGGAAATAGGAAATCAGCAGGTGAAGGGCAGAGAGATGGGAGACGCATGTCCAATGCAGAACATGCTGGGTGGGGCTCCATCTTGGAAGCTATTCTGATAGAAAGCAAAGCAGTCACTGTATCCGTCAGATGGATGATTGAATAAACTCTATGCTGTTGGCCAACTTATATACCTTTGGGTCAGGCTTTTCATTTTCACCTTGGCCAGCGCCCACAGTGACCATGGTCCCCTCCCTCTCTCCCTGGCTTACAGATTTAACAGGTGCTGGTAGTGCCCTGTGACACTGTTTATTTAAGCATATGAATTTAGTACTCATTGGGAGAGTTCATAGAAAAAGCAACAATATAGACAAAGATACCGTGAATGAAATAAGAAAAAGCGTGAATGAAGCTTAGGAGTGGTGGATTTACACAAGGTACAGCAGAATTCATTTAAGTGTAATTCTGTGTGTAGCGGCATGATTTATCCTGGCAGCCCTCAGGACTTAATTTCGGAAGCATGTTACTTGGGGCTTTTTACCCTGTGTGTTTGATCCTTCAGTGCACATCCTACCAGGCCAGTGTGTTTCCCACATAAACCTACAGTCATCTAATAGCATCTCCATTTAAGAAAAAGCTGCCATTGGTGGGGAGAGCAGTTGGGCTCCTAATCTTTGTGCCAGGAAGTCTGAGGGCCTCAGGATCTGATCAGATTAGAGCTTTTCAGCTGCGTTGCCTGTGCTAACTGCTGGGCGGGAGATAAGCTCAATTCAATCTGCAGCGATTAAGGTGACAGGAGCAAATGTACAGAAGTCATATTTAAAGCAGATCCATAGAGAGAAAGAGGCATCGCCTGTGTTTTCTCATCCTGCGTTTAAAATGATGAGAAGATCAACAGCCCTGGTCCTGGGGAAGAAGAGCACGTGGGCCAGGAGCAAACAGTGGACTTGGAGACACTAAGGAGGGAGGCCCGCGGGGGCTGTGGGGTGGGGCAGCCTCAGCGTGAGGGGCCCGCGGGGGCCGTGGGGCGCGGCCTGGGAGCCGGGGGTGACATGGTGCCCCCTTTCCAGGGGTCCCTGTGCCCAGGCCCGTTGGTGGCTGGGAGCTCCATAGAAACTGGGACCCCAGGCAGCCTTTTGGCTTGGCGTTGTGATTAAAATCCTAGGAGAGATTTTATGTTTAGCAGTTTCTGATGGGACAACAGGAAATTGTGCAGCATAGATATAAATTACTTGGTCCTGGACCTTTGAAAATGATCTGAAGTCTAGTATATTTTGTTTAAAGCTATAAACTCTTCCTACCGTTGTGTAGGTAACAAATCATGGTAGTATTTGCATTGCCTGTGACTTTGTCATTCATTGAAATCACAGATATTGTTGTATCACATTAGTTGTTCCAGAGATCTCAAAACAGTGTTTATGCTCATCAGTTTTTTGAAGCTGTGAGTTATTAAGATATGTCACTGGACCTTGTTATCTAATTCAGTAAGTCTTATTATTCTACCACATATCCAAAACGTATTTGACAAGCATAATTCATTATAATTAGTTTCCTTTGTAACCCCATGTATTTTAAGTACATTTTTAAAAACATTCTAAAAACAGGCCAGTAGGCGCTCCCAGACTGCTGGAGGAGCTGTGGCACACCGATCTCTGTTCTGTGGTTTGTGCCAGGCAGTTCATTTACACAGGCCAGCCTGGCCAGTGCTTAACCAGTGCGTCTGAAACCATGTTTTGAGGTTGGTGGTGGTTCAGTCGCTTAGTCGTGTCTGACTCTTGCGACCCCATGGACTGGGAACCTACCAGGCTCCTCTGTCCATGGGATCCTCCAGCTAAGAGTACTGGAGTGGGTTGCCATTTCCTTCTCCAGAGGATCCTCCTGACCCAGGAATCAAACCTGCATCTCCTGTGTTGCAGGCAGATTCTTTACTGACTGAGCTACAAGTGAAGCCCTTATTTTGAGGTTAGTGCCAGAAAGCTATCTTATACTTTTGCACTATTTCAGAGTTATTTTTATAATGGCATTCAGTTGTTTTTTGAGCATCTAGTTATCTGGACCTCTTGTCTAATAGCACATGGTTATAATGAGGTATCAAAGTTCTGATTAAAACTAGAGTTAGGCTCTCTTGTGTAGCTTCTAAGGATTGTTTCTTCATCAACAGTATTTTGTAGTGCTGTTTTATAAGAGGCACTAAAGAAACTGGATGAAAAATAGACCTCATATAAGAGGACTCATAAAATTCATTTTTAATGAATTTGTGGTCTCTTATTTTTATGATATATCTTTATTTTGGATATTAATTTTCTCAGTTATCATTTGTTACATAAGTAAATTAATATTTTGTGAAAACAATATGCCACTAATTACTCATATGATCTTTGTTGTTGTTCAGTCACTAAGTCATGTCCGACTCTTTGCGACCCCATGGACTGCAGCACACCAGGCCTCCCTGTCCCTCACTGTCTCCTGGAGTTTTCCCAGGTTCATATCCATCGAATCAGTGATACTATCCAACCATCTCATCCTCTGCCACCCTCTTCTCCTTTTGCCTTCAGTCTTTCCCAGCATCAGGGTCTTTTTGAATGAGTCAGTTCTTCGCATCAGGTGGACGAAGTATTGGAGCTTCAGCTTCAGCATTAGTCCTTCCAATGAATATTCAGGACTGATTTCCTTTAGGATGGACTGGCTGGATCTTCTTGCAGTCCAAGAGACTCCCAAGAATCTTCTCCAATACCACAGTTCAAAAACATCAGTTCTTTGGCGTTCAGCCTTCTTTACGGTCCAACTCTCACATCTGTAAATGTATTCTCATATCCGTGCATCAAAAAAATATAAATACACCATTCTATTTTGAATAGCTCATTTGTGCCCAACTCTTTGCAACCCCATGGAGTGTGGCCCACCAGGCTCCTCTGTCCATGGAATTCTCCAGGCAAGAATACTGGGGTGGGCTGCCATTCCCTTCTCCAGGGGACCTTCCCGACGCAGGGATGGAACCCAGGCCTCCTGCATTGCAAGCAGACTCATCATCTGAGCCAACAGGGAAGCCCTGAATAGCTCAGTTTCCCAGATTGCTAAGTGAAGCAAAATTTATATATTTCTGTCTAGTAATTGGGCTTCCCTAGTGACTCAGTGGTAAAGAATCCGCCAGCAATGCAAGGGATTTGGATTCGATCCTGGATTGGGAAGATACCCTGGAGGAAATGGCAACCCGCTCCAGTATTCTTGCCTGGAGAATCCTATGGACAGTGGAGCCTGGTGAGCTACAGTCTGCGGGATCACAAAGAGTCAGACACAACTGAGCAACTGAGCACAGTAAATTTTTAACTGTATTTACATTGTTTGGTTTCTTGGGCATTTTCTTTTGAAATCGCAACTGAATTTTTGGTAAGAATTGTTATTGTTGCTTCATGAAACAAGTGCTCTATTTGCTGGATTGAGTCACTTTTGTTAGTGCATTTTGTTAGTGCAAGAGTTGCCCATTGCTCAGTGAGGCCAGACAAACCAAAATGTCAGAGTTTGGAGCAGAGAAAGGTTTATTGCAGGGCCATGCAGGAGACAGGTGGCTCATGTTCTAAGGAAGCCCCAAGCTTGAGTTCCCTGAAGGGATCTGGCAAGGCATTTTTAAAAGCCAGGTGAGGGATCACAGGCTTTGTGATCAGCTCTGCACAGTTCTCCAGTTGGCAGATAAATGAGGTCACAGGGCAGCGTCACAGGGGTTAACACATGCCCGGGCTTATGCGCTCATGGTCATCAGGTAGTTAACATCTTCCATTTGGTAGTGAGAGGCTTCACATCAGTAAAGCAACTCAGGGAGCATGCCTCAGATGCTGCTGCCTTTCTCAGAGAGGACTCCACAGAGGGTGTGGGGAGGGCCTGTCCTCGGAAGGCAGCTTAGGGCCCTGCTCCATTACATTTTGATTTGTTCAAAATACACGTCTAGAAAGATCCTTGTTACTATAATATCTAGAAACTGCATGACTGAGCTTGTTCCTAAAAGGGGCAGTAACGTTTCTGTCCGTCGCATTTTCCTTTGGGAAGCGTGTGTATGGCTGGTCTCCCTCTGGATCTGCGGACAGTTGCTTGCAGCGGCTGAGTATCCCTTCCCGGTCCAGTGCTTTTTTTTTTTTTTTTTTTTGCATGATAAGGAACATAGGCAAATGTCCACAGTATGAAATTTTTCTGGCATCCATTGACTTAGCAATTAACACTGATTCTACAAATATTTTTTGACTGCCTACTATGAACAGCTTTGCAGGAAGGCTCCATGGGTGATCAAAGCAACAGTCTAGTGAGAAGGCTAAGAATTTTGCCACAATACCCAACAGAAGACATTGACCAAACACGTCTACTATAGTCATGCTACAGAGAAAAAGACTGCAGGGTTTCACCTCCGTTTGCTTGGTCACCAGTATATTCACCTACAGCCTTATCTCAGTCACAGACGTGCACTTGCAGCTTGAGAAGTTCCTCGCTGTTGCTCTTCCTGGTCAGTCACGAATGGCCTCGGTCATAGCTCAACTTATTAAATATTTAAAATTGAGTGAGTTTCAGAAACTTGTCCCTGTGACATTCTGATGAACCGATCAAGTGAGAACAAACTTTCTTTTAGCAGAAGGCGCCTGGAAGAGAAGCAGTTGGGTTTTTATAGCAGAGCCTAGTTATGGTACCCAGAGTTCACGGCGGGGTTGGGGGGAGGCACCTGCGTTTGTGCTCCTGCCCTATGTCTGCTCTCCAGGTGTTTGTGACGACAAGAGTTAATACCTCTCTTGGCTGTACAGACCTTAGTAGAACATTGTTTATGGTGATGTATGTATTAGTACTTTCTCCGTTACGCACGGTCTCCTCGGGCAGGGCCCAGTTCTTGCTCGTTTTTACTACCTACTTCTGGCTGTGCGGGGCGCCCGCTGGTGCGCGGCCTTTTCAGCAGCTGCAGAGGGCGGGCGGCCCGACGCGGCCTGCGGACTCGCGCCGCAGCGGCGCTCCTGCTGCGGAGCGCGGGCTCCAGGGTGCGTGCGCTTCAGTGCTTGTGCCACACGGGCTTAGTCGCTCCGAGACCCGTGGGATCGTCCCAGGTCAGGGGCCAAACCTGTGTCCCCAGCATTGGCAGACAGATTCTTTACCACGGAGCCACTTAGGGAAGCCCCCAAATCGTAGTCTTCGTTAAGTCCAGCAAGTACGGGCTCACGTTTGACAGTTAGAAGTGTTGATTAAATGTCATTATCCTGTCTTCACGACCTCATTCTCACTGTAGTCTTGGTCCTTTTTCTTAGAACGGTTTCCCTGCTCTCCAGCCCCATGCTTCTCCCCTGCACGTATCCCACCCCCCCCCCCCCCCCCCCCCCCCCCCCGCTCCCATCCTCGTGACAGCTGGAAAACTCCTGTATGTCCTTTAGGTCTGAGCCAACTCTGGAATACTTTTTTCACCCTGCATGGCCTGCAGAATAAATTGTCTGCGCTTTCTAGGTGCTCCCAGGCCATCCTCTAATATCTGTCACAACATTTAGCACACTGTGTAGATTGTTGTCTGTGTTTTTATACCAAGAGAAGCCATTTGAGTGCAGAAGTCTTGTTTGGTTTATTACTGAGTGCCTAGCACACAGTGGTCATTCCATAATCTTTATTGAATAAATAAATAAATGGATACCTTTGTTAGAATGCATCATCTTTCATTAATTGGATGAAGTATATTGCTATTTTAATATGTAGTATAGAAAAGTAGTGAAAGGTTCATTATTCTTTGTACAACCACTACTCTTCCCTTTATACTACCTGAAAACAACTCCCAAGTAAATTCCCTCCTCCAGCCAGCCAGTCACTAGACATTCACACAAGGACATGTTCTGAACACAGGCCCTTAACCCTTAATTATATCAAAATGAAAACTCATAAACATCATATTTAGGTCAAAGCTTGAGAATTCACAATGAAGTGAATTATAGAGAAGAAATTCTAGTGAGTGAGTGAAGCACTTCTTTTCTAAGGGGTGGAGATGCTCATACGAATTCACGTATATTTTACAGACAAGGAGGGTTTCTTTTCAGGAAGGCCACTCGTGGTTGTACAAGTTGGTTCGGAAAGAGTTCTTGCGTAAACGAAGCCATGAGTTGTGCCCCCTGGAGGAGTATCCCAAAGTCGTGGTAAAGCTCTAGTCTTGAGTGACTATGGGAAAGTCCACGCTGATTTTTGCAGGGCCGGAGATAATTGATTCTCTCCTCTTCTGCACAGAATGGGAGATGGCAAAAAAGTTAATTATCAGCCATTCTTTCCCATCATCTGTGTAACAGCGTCCTTCCTTAAACAGGACTGGAGCCAACCAAGCAGGTGCAGCCCCCAGAGGACACACTAATTACGTTTGTGTTGGTTGATGTGCCACAGAATCCACATTTAGAGAGGAATGCAGAGGGTGAGGCAATGGTAGTCAGAGCTCTCTGCTGCCTCTGACACAGTAGTTCTTCTTTTCCCCTTTTAAGGGGATACTCCACTTAAAAATATTCAGACAGTATCAGTCAGTCAGTCAGTTAAGTCACTCAGTCGTGTCCGACTCTTTGCGACCCCTTGGACTGCAGCACGCCAGGCCTCCCTGTCCATCACCAACTCCCAGAGCTTGCTCAGACTCCTGTCCATCGAGTGGGTGATGCCATCCAACCATCCCATCCTCTGTCGTCCCCTTCTCCTCCTGCCTTCAGTCTTTCCCAGCATCAGGGTCTTTTCTAATGAGTCAGTTCTTCAGGAAGTCAGTCAGAGAGTATAGTTCAAGTATAGTTTCAATTAAAATTTTAATAAGTAGATTATATAACTTAGTCATGAACTGGAAAAACTCGTATTCTTGTAAGGAAATATCATGTGAAAATTTATTTTTAAGAACCAGTTAATAATAACCCCCTGAGTATTGCAATCTGTCTTTACATTTTATTTGACCCTGGTGCATAACAGGTATCTAATAAATAAAAAAGTTAGGAAGAATATTCCATCTTTCATTCTTTGAAAATATATGAGTTTTTTTGGCAGTGTTCAGAATAACTGCATGAAGAAAATAAAGTAGTTAATTTCTTCCCATCAATATAGTTTTTATGAATCCTAATAATTATGGTCATTGAGGTATTTTCTTTTAATAAATATTTTTATTTTGTCATATCTGTTCTGATCATGCCCTATTTTGAAAACATTTTCAAAATATAGCATCAGATACTTTGAGAACTTAAACTTCTTGCCACAATATTAAAAAAGAAAGTATTTCTGGAGAATAACTATACTATTTGAGATACTAAACATCTAAGAAAAATTATAATGTTAAATTACAAAAATTCAACAGTTTTTAGAATTGTTTTTTGCTGTTGTGTCCTTTATGTTTTGAATTGACCTTTTTCAGATGTCTTTTCCACAAACTTTTTTTCAGCTGAAAACATCTTGTGCAAGTTGTTAATCTACAGTCTATCAAAAGAAAAAAATGTTTTCTCTTAAAATTCTGGGAAGATAGAAACCACTACAAAGTTGTTTTTCAGTCTTCCCAAATATCCCTGTAAGATTAGACAGAAAAACTAGCATGGAAAAACCAAAACCTCACAGACAATATCTATAGTAAAACTAGGTGACAGTATCTCTGTGATCCTGCAATATGAATGAGTGAGAACAAAAGAACGGCAATTTGGAAGAGCTGTTTGGTATTAGCATTTATGTAAGAAGGGGCAGAGGAAGCAAGAGTGCAAGTGATAGAACTAAGAACAGAACACTCAAATCTCCAAATCACTGGGAGCAGGATGGGCCAGTATAAGAAGAAAGCTAAGGGCTTTTTGGCATCCAGATTTCTGAGATGTGCAAGGGCTACACCCACAGTAAAGTCTGAAGAGACTGCTACAGTCAAGGCTCTATGAACTCTTGAAATTAATATCTAAAGCTCTTTGGAGGGTGGCAGGGGGAGAAAACATATTTAGGAGAAACTTCTGGAAAGAGACTTCAGTAATCAGAATAGAGAGGATAGGCGAGGGAATGTTCCAGACAGAGAAGAGATCTTAGAAAGGATGAGGTCCAGACTTTGAAGGCTTTATGAAATTAACTATACAGTCGAGAGCTGTGACACTGGAATAGATATCCTGACTTACCACTCTGTAAAAAGGTTGAGAAACAAATTTCCCTTAAAAATAAGCAACAGAGCAATGGCTTAATTAATTCTAAAACAAAATGATTATAAGAAGATAGAAAACAAGAAGTAGAATAGGGTCCCTTCAGGCAGTGAAAGCATGGTGGGAGGATACGCTCAGAAAAGGAATGAAATTATAACTTAATTCAAAATAAACTAAAATTAAGAAAATTGTAGAAACAAGAACAATATAAATCCAAAGTAGAAAAACTTTTCCTTAAAGTGTACTTGATTTGCAGTATTAGTTTCACAACATGGTGATTAAACATTTCTATAGATTATGTCCATTTAGCCTTGTCATAAAATCTGCCTACGCTGTGCCGGCGCCCTTGCTGGCGCGTCTGCTGTGTACACGCTCGTCCGTGTCTCAGTCTCCCACCCCTGGCGTGACCTCCCTGCTCCCCTCTTCCCACGTATACTGCCGGTTTGTTCTCCCTATCTGTGAATGTGTTTCTGTTTTGTTATGTACATTACTAGTTTGTTTTATTTTTATATTCCACATATAAGTGATAACATGGAGTATTTTGTCTTTCTCTGATTTATGTCACAAAGCATAATGTTCTCTGGGTCCATTCACATTGCTGCAAATGGCAGGATTTTATTCATTTTTACAGCTGATTAATATTCCATTATGCCTATATACCACATCTTTACCCATTCATTTGTTGATGAACACTGAGGTTGCTTCCATGTCTTGGCCATTGTAAGTAGAGCTTCTGTGAACATTTGGGTGCATGTAGCTTTTTCAATAGTGTTTCCATTTTCTTTGGATATATACCCAGGAGTGAAATTGCTGGATTATATGGTAGTTCTATTTTCAATTTTTTGAGGAACCTCTATACTGTTGTCCAATATGGTTCTACCAATTTACATTCCCACTAACAGTGTACAAGGGTTCCCTTTTTTCCACATCCTTGCCAACATTTGTTATTTCTGGGATTTTTGATGATAGCCTTTCTAAAAGGCGTGAGGAGATATCTCACTATGGTTTTGAGTTGCTTTTCTCTGACGATCAGTGATGTTAAACATCTTTATATGGACCTATTGGCCATGTGTATGTCTTTGAAAAAAAGTCTGTTCTGACCATCTGCCCGTTTTTAATCAGGGCGCCTGTTTTTCTGACGCTGACTTGCATGAGCTGTCATACGTGTCGCTGGGTGCGTGTGTGCTCAATCTGTCGGTCGTGTCCGACTCTCTGTGACCCCCCTGGACTGCAGCCCATCAGGCTCCTCTGTCTATGGATTTCCCAGGCAAGGATACTGGAGTGGGTTGCCATTCCCTTCTCCAGGGGATCTTCCTAAACCAGGGATAAAACCTAAGTCTCTTGCATCTCCTGCACTGGCAGGCAGATTCTTTACCACTAGCTCCATCTGGGAGGCCCATGTATGTTGGATATTAATTCCTTATTGGTCATATCATTTATAAAATAGTTTCTCCCATTCAGTAGCTTGCATTTCATTTTGTCAGTGGTTTTCTTTGCTATGCAAAAGCTTTTAAGTTTAATTAGGTCCCACTTGCTTATTTTTGCTTTGACTTCTTTTGCTTAGGAGACAGAGCTGAAAAGATATTGCTATTATTTATGTCAAAGAGTTTTCTGTCTAGATTTTCTCCTAGAAGTTTTATGGTTTCAGGTCTTATATTTAGATCTTTAATCCATTTTGAGGTTTTTAATCTTTTATGGTGTGAAGAAATGTTCAAATCTCATTCTTTTACAAGTAACTGTCCAGTTTTCCCAGCAGCATTTACTAAAGAGACTCTCCTTTCTCAACTCTGTATCTTGACTCTTTTGTCATATATTAATTGACCATAAGTGTGTAGCTTTATTTCTGCAGTCTCTATTCTGTTCATTGATTATGTATCTGCTTTTGTGCCACCTCCTTGCATCTGTTTTTGTGCCACCTCCATGCTGTTTTGATTACTGTAGCTTCGTAGTATAGTCTGAAGTCAAGATGCATGATACCTCCAGCTTTGTTCTTTTTTCTCAAGATTGTTTTGTATATTTGGGGTTTTTTATTAGTCCATGGAAATTTTAGGATAATTTGTTCTAATTCTGTAGAAAATGTCATGAGTAGTTTGATAGGGATTGCATTAAATCTGTAGATTGCTTTGGGTAGTTTGTGAATTTTAACAATTTTAATTCTCCTAATCCCAGAACATGGGCTATCTTTTCATTTCTTTGTAGTATCTTCAGTTTCCTTCCTTGGTAGTATCTTAAGTTGCCTTCATCCGTGTTTTATAGTTGTCAAAGTATAGTTCTTTCACTTCCTTGGTTAAGTTTCTTCCTAGGTATTTTATTTTTTAGACATAGTTTTAAACAGGATTATTTTCTTGCTTTCTCTTTCTGATCATTATTAGTGTATTAAAAAGCAAATAGATTTCTATATATTAATCTTATATCTTGCAACTTACTTGAATTTACTTATTCATATAGTTTTTTATGAAGGCTTTAGGACTTCCTATGTAGAGTGTCATGTCATCTGCAAGAAGTTCCATTTTACCTCTTCCCTCCCAATTTGGATGCCTTTTATTTATTTATTTACTTTTTGGTTAGATTTCTGTGGCTAGGATTTCTAATACTGTGTTAAGTAAAAGTGGAGAGAATGGACATCCTTGTCTTGTTCCTACTTTTAGAGGAAAGGCATTTCGCTTTTCACTGTTGAATGTAATGTTGGATTTTGTAATCCAGCTGTGGATTTATCTTAAATGGCCTTTGTTATTTTGAGATGTGTTCCCTTTCTACACAGTTTGATGAGATTTTTTTTATAATGAATGATTGTTGAATTTTGTCAAATGCTTCTGCTGCCTCTGTTGAGACGATCACGTGATTCTTGTCCTTCCTTTTGTTACTGTGGTGCAGCACATTCAGTGATTTGCAAACATTTAACCATCCTTGCGTCTTGGAATAAATCCTGCTTGATCATTGTGTATGATTCTTTTAATATATTGTTGAGTTAGGTTTACTAATATTTTGTTGACAATTTTTCTGTCTACATTAATCAGATATTGGCCTATAATTTTCTTTTTTTTGTGTTATCTTTGTCTGGTTTTGGTAAGAGGGTTATGGTAGCCTCTTAGAATATATTTTGGAGTTTTCCCTCCTCTTACATATTTTGGAATAGTTTGAGAAGGATAGATATTAATTCTCTTTTATGTGTTTGCTAGAATTACCCTATGAAGCCATCTCCCCCATGGACTTAAGTTTTCTGGGAGTTTTTTTTATTTACAAATTCAATTTTAATACTACTGAGTCATCTGTTCAGATTGTCTATTTCGTTCTGATTTAGTCTTGAAGGGTTTGTTTCGGATTTACTTTTGACGGTTTGTTTCTAGAAAATTTTCCATTTCTTCTAGGTTGTCCAAGTTGTTGGCATATAACTGTTCATGGTATTCTTTTTTTTTTTTTTTTTTTTTGTATCTGTGTGGTATTTGCTGCTATTTCTCCTCTTTCATTCCTTATTTTGTTTATTTGAGCCCATAAAGAAGAAAAACTCTTCAGTTCAGTTCAGTCGCTCAGTCGTGTCTGACTCTTTGCAACCCCGTGAATCACAGCATGCCAGGCCTCCCTGTCCATCACCAACTCCCAGAGTTTACTCAAACTCATGCCCATCGAGTCGATGATGCCATGCAGCCATCTCATCCTCTGTCATCCCCTTCTCTTCCTGCCCCCAATACTTCCCAGCATCAGGGTCTTTTCCAATGAGTCAACTCTTTGCATGAGGTGGCCAAAGTACTGGAGTTTCAGCATCAGTCCTTCCAATGAACACCCAACACTAATCTCCTTTAGGATGGACTGGTTGGATCTCCTCGCAGTCCAAGGGACTCTCAAGAGTCTTCTCCAACACCACAGTTCAAGAGCATCAATTTTTCAGCGCTCAGCTTTCTTCACAGTCCAAATCTCACATCCATACATGACCACTGGAAAAACCATAGCCTTGACCAGACGGACCTTTGTTGGCAAAGTAATGTCTCTGCTTTTTAATGTGCTATCTAGGTTGGTCATAACTTTCCTTCCAAGGAGTAAGCGTCTTTTAATTTCATGGCTGCAGTCACCATCCAGAGTGATTTTGGAGCCCCCAAAAATGAAGTCTGACACTGTTCCCACTGTCTCCCCATCTATTTCCCATGAGGTGACGGGATCAGATGCCATGATCTTAGTTTTCTGAATGTTAAGCTTTAAGACAACTTTTTCACTCTCCTCTTTCACGTTCATCAAGAGGCTTTTTAGTTCCTGTTCACTCTCTGCCATAAGGGTGGTGTCATCTGCATATCTGAGGTTATTAATATTTCTTCTGGCAGTCTTGATTCCAGCATGTGCTTCGTCCAGCCCAGCGTTTCTCATGATGTACTCTGCATATAAGTTAAATAAGCATGGTGATGATATACAGCCTTGACGTACTCCTTTTCCTATTTGGAACCAGTCTGTTGTTCCATATCCAATTCTAACTGTTGCTTCCTGACCTGCATACAGGTTTCTCAAGAGGCAGGTCAGGTGGTCTGGTATTCCCATCTCTTTCAGAATTTTCCACAGTTTATTGTGATCCACACAGTCGAAGGTTTTTGCATAGTCAATAAAGCAGAAGTAGATGTTTTTCTGGAACTCTCTTGCTTTTCCGATGATCCAGTGGATATTGGCAATTTGATCTCTGGTTCCTCAGCCTTGTCTAAAACCAGTTTGAACATCTGGAAGTTCACGGTTCACATGTTGCTGAAGCCTGGCTTGGAGAATTTTGAGCATTACTTTACTAGCGTGTGAGATGAGTGCAATTGTGCAGTAGTTTGAGCATTCTTTGGCATTGCCTTTCTTAGGGATTGGAATGAAATCTGACCTTTTTCAGTCCTGTGGCCACTGCTGAGTTTTCCAAATTTGCTAGCATATTGAGTGCAGCACTTTCGCAGCATCATCTTTCAGGATTTGAAATAACTCAACTAGAATTCCATCACCTCCACTAACTTTGTTCGTAGTGATGCTTGCTAAGGCCCACTTGACTTCACATTACCAGGATGTCTGGCTCTAGGTCAGTGATCACACCATTGTGATTATCTGGGTCATGAAGATCTTTTTTTGTACAGTTCTTCTGTGTATTCTTGCCACCTCTTCTTAATATCTTCTGCTTCTGTTAGGTCCATACCGTTTTGGTCCTTTATCGAACCCTTCTTTGCCTGAAATGTTCCCTTGATATCTCCGATTTTCTTGAAGAGATCTCTAGTCTTTCCCATTCTGTTGTTTTCCTCTATTTCTTTGCATTGATTGCTGAGGAAGGCTTTCTTATCTCTCCTGGCCATTCTTTGGAACTCTGCATTCAAATGGGAATATCTTTCCTTTTTCCCTTTGCTTTTCGCTTCTCTTCTTTTCACAGCTATTTGTAAGACCTCCTCAGACAACCATTTTGCCTTTTTGCATTTCTTTTCCATGGGGATGGTCTTGATCCCTGTCTCCTGTACAATGTCATGAACCTCTGTCCATAGTTCATCAGGCTCTCTGTCTATCAGATCTAGTCCCTTAAATGTATTTCCTACTTCCACTGTATAGTCATAAGGGATTTGATTTAGGTCATACCTGAATGGTCTACTGGCTTTCCCTACTTTATTCAGTTTAAGTCTAAATTTGGCAATAAGGGGTTCCTGATCTGAGCCACAGTCAGCTCCTGGTCTTGTTTTTGCTGACTCTATAGAGCTTCTCCATCTTTGGCTGCAAAGAATATAATCAGTCTGATTTCGGTGTTGACCATCTGGTGATGTGCATGTGTTGAGTCTTCTCTTTGTTGTTGGAAGAGGGTGTTTGCTATGACCAGTGCCTTCTCTTGGCAAAACTCTATTAGCCTTTGCCCTGCTTCATTATGTACTCCAAGGCCAAATTTGCCTGTTACTCCAGGTGTTTCTTGACTTCCTACTTTTGCATTCCAGTCCCCTATGCTGGAAAGGACATCCTTTTTGGGTGTTAGTTCTAAAAGGTCTTGTAGGTCTTCACAGAACCATTCAACTTCAGCTTCTTCAGCGTTACTGGTTGGGGCACAGGCTTGGATTACTGTGATACTGAATGGTTTGCCTTGGAAACGAACAGAGATCATTCTATTGTTTTTGAGATTGCATCCAAGTACTGCATTTCAGACTCTCTTTTTGACCATGGTGGCTACTCCATTTCTTCTAAGGGATTCCTGCCCACAGTAGTAGATATAATGGTCATCTGAGTTAAATTCACCCATTCCAGTCCATGTTAGTTCGATGATTCCTAGAATGTTGACATTCACTCTTGCCATCTCCTGTTTGACCACTTCCAATTTGCCTTGATTCATGGACCTAACATTCCAGGTTCCTATGTGATATTGCTCTTTACAGCATCGGACCTTGCTTCTATAACCAGTCACATCCACAACTGGGTGTTGTTTTTGCTTTGGCTCCATCCCTTCATTCTTTCTGGAGAAAACTCTTATATGTGTGTAATTGCATACCCCAAAGAAGAAATCCAAAGCAATGGGAGAAAATAAATATGAAACATTCTAATTTAGGAAAATTCTTAAAAAAAAGAAAAGACTTTAATTTCAAAGGAAAATGTCTGTCCAAAGTCTATGCAAAAGGAGCAAGTCATTTATTTGGAAAAGAAAAGCAGATGAGAGAGAGTGAGGCTGTGTAAAAGAGGAGCTGCAGATAAAAAGAGAATAAGAGACATATCAGCCAATCAGTTCATAGACTTTATTTTGATACTGATTCAAACAAACTGATTTTGAAAACAATTAGAAAGTTGAAACTGCATATCTGATAATATTAAGGAATTGTCATTTATAGATATAATGGCATTTTAGTTGTGATTTTAAGAAATCCTTTATTTTTAGAGATACCTCCTTAAATATTTATGAATGAAATTATATGATGTCTGCTGTTTGCTTTAAAATAATAGAGGAGGAGGGAAAGTAATCGGATAGATCAAGCAACATTGGCTATGAATTAATAACTGCTGAAGCAGTGTGACAATTAAATGAGATGGTTCATGATATATTGTCTACTTGTTATAGGTTTAAAATTATTTGCAACACAAAATTTGAAAAGAATTTTTTGTCCCCAACAGGATGGATACTCCAAGCCTAGGCAAAATAAATGTTTTCCATTTTCCTAAATAAACCTAAAGACTTCTAGATTGGCAACTTATGGAAATCTTTCCCCTCATGTTATGGTAGCCTGCTGCAATTCTTTAGATAAATCTTCTTTAACGTTAATTTAACTTCTTTTAACATCTGCTCAATTGAATGCCTGTGTCTGAGATGCATTTCATGGTTTTTTTCAGGATTGTGGAAAAGGGATATTATAGTGAACGAGATGCCGCAAATGCTGTCAAACAGATCTTGGAGGCAGTCGCTGTGAGTATGAGGTGACAGCGGTCGTGTGACTCTTGGTAATGTCTTCCTTTCACAGAGTCGTCTTTAAGAAGTGTGCTTCAGTGACAAACCATAAAATCCACAGAAAACCTGCATGAAATACTTCCTAGAAAATGTTGAACAAATTTCTATTTTCTGTTGATAACTCAGGCTCTGAAAGATGCAGTCCTCATATGTAGTGCCGTAAGTTTGTAAGACTCATTTCCACTCTGTTTTTATGAGTAAGATCAGACTTTGGTGCCTATGGTTGTTCTTTTCTCTCTGCATTTCTTGAATTTTTCTCTTTATTATTTTTGTTGTTTTGTAAGGAAGTGGGAAAAGGTTCAAAGAGATAAATATAAACCTTAGAGAATAGAGATTGTTGATTTTTCTTTCAAGAAAAGAAATGAGTAACTTAGGAGAATAAATTCTGACAATTTTTTGAAAGGGAGAAGAAGTGTGTTAACACTTTAAACTGGAATAAAGCTTTATAAGTTGATGGAAACATGCACCCATATTTACACACACACACAATGTAATTTTGAGTTCAATTGTATTGAATTTGTAGGGGAATATTTGTCTAGATAAAACAGACTCAATTGGTGAAAATCTTTCCATATATTTAGTGGTGTCTGGTACATCCTTGAGTATTCTTTCCTGGAAAATCCCATGAATGGAGGAGCCTGGTAGGCTGCAGTCCATGGGGTCGCGAAGAGTCGAACACGACCGAGTGACTTCACTTTCACTTTTCACTTTCATGCACTGGAGAATGAAGTGGCAGCCCACTCCAGTGTTCTTGCCTGGAGAATCTCAGGGACGGCAGAGCCTCGCGGGCTGCCATCTCTGGGGTTGCACGGAGTCGCACATGACTGAAGCGACTCAGCAGCAGCAGTACATCCTTGGACACTTTGGTGATCCTTTTATTGAATCTAAAGCCAGAACAAATTGAAAACAAAAGCTGTATTATTTTACCTACAAAGCTCTACAGAGCTTCAGTTTAGGAAGCAGGTTACTACACTCAAATCAAACATTCTTTGAGAGAAGTTTTATAAAAATCAAATTTTCTCTGATTGCTGAAAAGAAGGGTTAACTTGGAGAAAAAGTTAAAGTGATTTTCCTTAATGTTTCACAGGTAGAAAGAAGCAATTTAAAACTTGTGGGAAGTAGCTGACATTTATGAAATAGTTTACTATCAATCAGCTACATGGCTATAGAGAGCTATAAAAAATAAGACAGTTGGGAACTCTAAGTAATCATTGATATATCTCATATTTCTTCTGAATCACACACTTTTAAGACTGTATCTATGCTGGTTTTTGAACCCATAGAAGTTCAAAATGTAAAGGTTCTTGGGAAATATGTTGCAAGAATAATTATACCCCTTAGGCGACAAACCTTAAAACCCTTCTCTTCGCCCCTACTTCATCTCAATTCTTGCCCCAAATATTTCACACTATTTGTGTAACTGTAATCTTGCTTCTTCTGCTTTTTTAGCTTTAAATAGCATTTTTAAAAGCTTTTACAGTGAATATGAAAGATGTTTCCCCTTTGGGTTTGAATTCATTCAGTCAGTCTTTAAGTGCAGCCTTTAAGCCTTCTTGAGTACTCAGCCTCTTGAAATAAATTCCAGGTTGTCCCAAGTTAAACAGTCTAGTCAGTCTGGACATTTGGGAAGGGTCGTCATGTCACCTGTCATAAAGCACAAGGCCAAAGCTTAGAGCCCTCTTTTCTATTTACTTCTAGAGATAACCAGGGAATATTTAATCTCCTCTGGTAGCTGACTGTTTCTGCCACCTCTAGTCCTTTCCTTGTTACCATTGATATCCTACTGTTCCTCTATTTTCAGAAAAGTCACCATCATTCTCTTTTATCCACCCCTGATGCTGCCTTCTCTCTTTTGCTAACCACAGTTCTCTTGGGCATGTATTAACTTAAAAGCCATGAACTTGGAGCCTGGAGAAACTTGCAATATAGAGTGTACAGTGAATTTAACAAAATAAAAGGAAATGGTTGAAGAAATATGGAATATGTCTGCTATCTTAAAAAAATAGATTATTTTGTTTGAATTGTTTTAAATATTATAGTGGTAGGCATGAAGAGTTGCAAACAAAGTCATCTAACCCTTTAAGATTATGGGACAAATATGGTATCTGAACATTGAAGAAAGAGAGGAAATGAACATGATTATAAGGATGCAAAACAGGATGAAATAGTGTAAGTTCCTTTTGTTAAATTTTTAAAATCTGTAATCTCCCCTAAAAAAGAAATAAATTTAGCCTGTTAGAATTAAGATAAAGAATTAGCGCTAGATACTGAAGAACTGGAAAGACAAAAGGGGACACTAAGCTGATATGTTGTAGAGGTAGCAGCTTCAAGACGCAGGCTCTTTTTGGACTGGAGGAACCCAATAAAGAGGTTGGATGATTAAAATTTAGAAGTTTAAAGGAGGGGCGCTATAGTCCTGTGTGGAGGCTTACTGCCTGGCTGGGCTGGGGTCTTGTTTCTGAGCTCAGAGGAGCTGCCCATGAAGCTGCCCCTCAGACATTTGAGAAGAGTGTTCTAACCAACCAGTGCGGGTGTCACTGCAGAGGGGCCCAGGATTGGTTCTGCGAGTGCGGGACAAACTGTAAACAATGGCTGCTGTCCAAAGGATCTGCCCCTGCAAGGGATGAAGTGTTTCAGAAGTGCACGGGGCAGCCTCAGAAAGGGAGCAAAGTGCCTTCGTCCTCGTCCCGCCTCCGCCGTCTCCCTGGTGCCCCTAACTCAGAGTCACACGGAGACCAGCAAGAAGGAGTGTGGCTGTAACTCAGTCCAGCTTCACAAAGGACTGTAAAAGGCAAAGTTGAGAGACAATACCTTAATTAATGGTACCGTAAGTTATTTAAAAACAAAAATTAATTCTCAAAATTTCTGTCTCTATTCATGCTGCTGCTGCTAAGTCACTTCAGTCATGTCTGACTCTGTGTGACCCCGTAGACCTCAGCCCACCAGGCTCCCCCGTCTCTGGGATTCTGCAGGCAAGAACACTGGGGTGGGTTGCCATTTCCTTCTCCAATGAGTGAAAGTGAAAAGTGAAAGTGAAGTCACTTAGTCCTGTCCGACTCTTCGAGACCCCATGGACTGCAGCCCACCAGGCTCCTCCATCCACGGGTTTTTCCAGGCAAGAGTACTGGAGTGGGGTGCCATTGCCTTCTCCGTCTCTATTCATAGACTCTATTCATAGACTCTTTAAAGTTTTCATAGTCTTTACTAATGTGTGTAAAATGGTTCTAGAGGTCAATGAAATAAAAACAAACGCAGCAGCATTAAAAACTTACTATCTGTGTTTATAAAGGGCAATATATATGTTATTCAACTTTACATTGTTTGACACGTTTAAGCCTTCTTCCATCCAACCTCTAATTCCTTGTTGACAGAACCAGTCTACTTTTATAAAGATGGAAAGGGCTAGAACCTCTCTCCTCATCCTCCCTTGCTGCCAAGGGCATATGACCCAATCCTCACCAGTGGGTTCTGAGGGGCCATCTATTCATGAACTATTGGAAAAGTTTCCCTTTAATAAAAGGAGAACCAAGGGCAAAAAAGGTCTTTTCTCCTCTTTACTGTCATCTTGGAGTCTATCTATGATGCTGGGAACTGCTTTTGCTGTCTTGTAATTATGAAGAGAAACATAACTATGATGAAGAAGGCAGAGAACTCATTTGGAATTCTCCTGTTTGATACCTCTCAGTATTTCTGCCACTTTAAGTTGTATGTCTTGTTACTTGAAGTAAAAGATACTGAACTTACTCTTAAATAAACTTTTGAGTTTATACTAATAATGGTAATGTGTCAGAGCAAATTGCATAATTTTCCACCCATCTAAACATGACATGAAGGGCATACTCCTAGACAAAAAGATTCTGGTGCTGAAATTTTCTAAAACTGAATTCCACTGAATGTCAAACACACAGCCACATGCTGTGTCTGTGTGTGCTCAGTCGCTCAGTCGTTTCTGATTCTGTGGGACCCCGTGGACTGCAGCCCACCAGGCTTCTCTGTCCATGGGATTTCCCAGGCAAGGATACTGGAGCGGGTTGCTATTTCCTTCTCCAAGGGGATCTTCCTGGCCCAGGGATCGAACCTGCATTTCTTGCATCTCGTGCATCAGCAGGCAGATTTTTTTACCACTGCACCACAGCAAGCCCCCCACATACTGATAAATCAGGATTAAGTATGATTCAAAGGGACAGTGAGGTTTAAGATTATTAACAATAAACTCGTTTCTGGCACTTGTTCTTGTGAATGTTGTTCCTGCTTGCATCCACTTATTGTCAATAAAAAGATTCTTCTGAGGAGTTCATAAGCATTGACAGACTAGAACAGCAAATGTGGGTGGTTTTGTTGTTTGAGTTTGTCAGTTCCTGTGATATTTTATTTTTTTCTGGGGAGATTTTGTTTCTTATTACTTCCATTTGAGCATTGATCTCTGGAGGATCGATTTTTGTGCAAGGCTCAAGGCATTAAAATATTATAATGAGAATTTTACTGGTAAAAAGTAAATGTAGTTTCTAAGAATTGAGAGATTATATTCATCAGAGAAGAAATAACATACAGTTCTGTTAATGTTCTAATATATTTTATTTATAAACATAGGATAAAATAGATCAGTGGCTCAGGCATAGCATAGACATTTTATCAGAGAAAAATTGGAGCAAAAAAAAATCTACATTCTGAAAATTATAGCTCAGTATTAAGAACTTGGAGATCTAAAAATAATGCCTGGGAAGGAGGTATTTTTCTCTAGTGTATGGAATGTTTCTGTACATCATTATTGGCAAAGATAATAATATCAAAAGTTTATCAAATTCTGAGTGGCCTTCTCTCTTTTGATTACCACGTGAATCACAATAAATTCTGAAGTACGTGTCTAGGAATTTTCCAATTTCTATATATATAAAACATCATGTCAATTGTTGCATTCTAAATGACTTGGTGCTTCTGTAAATGTTGAGTGATGTCAGTAATTCAGTTCAACCATTAGCTAATTCTCTGGTATGTGCCAAAATCTTGGATATAAAGATTACGAAGTTCACTAGTTTATAGAGCATATAGACACACTGGCACATAGCTGTAAGAATATATATGTGTACCAGTTGATGCATTTTGCAAATTCAAAGACATTACTAAAGGCAAAGCTATTCATAACATCTAAGAGAGAAACTGAATCAGGAAAATCTTGCCAGAGGAAGTTATGTCTGTGTTGGGTTTTAAAAGAAAAAGATTTTTGTTTGGTAGGCAACCAGTATGAAAAAAAAGGGAATTTCAGGAATATTCCTTTTCTCCAATAAATTGTTCTAGATCATAATAGACCGAAGGTATAGAGGCATGAACTGCTGGTCTTTGGATATTGCTAAACAGTAAAGCACACTTGAGAACCAGGGCCTGAGTGAGAGGCTTGCGTCATTTGTGAAAGAGGGTCCGTGTTTCTGTGTGTGAGCAGACCCCGAGGGACTCTGACTGCAGGACAGCCCTCCGCGTGGTAGCCTGACGTCCAGGAGCGGGGAGGCCAGTGGAGCAGTCGTGGAGCTGTCCAGCAGGAAACGAAAACCGTCTGAAGCGGCATGGTTTGTGATGTTGTGAATGAAACATGCTAACAGCCAAGCCCATGCAGACTGCCGTTGGACTGCGGCTGTCAGCGTTTGTTAGTAACGGCTTGTTCGTCTGTGCGGCCTTGGAGAGGATGAGCAGCGAGCCGGGTGGGGAGCTGCGGGGCCGAGGGCGCGCAGGCTGAGCGCTCCGGGGCCGGCCGCTCCCCCGGCGCCGCGGCTCTCTCCGCTCCCCTCCGCCGCCTGCTCTCCGAGGCGTCGCTGCCTTCTCTGCGTCCGGTTGCACAGTTTCTCTAGTGACTTTTTTCCTTCAATTTCTGTTTCCTTCTCCTACATATTTTTTCCTTTTGTACTCTTCTTTTGCCTCTCCTCTAGCTGAAAACAAATGATGAATAAGACAACAGCAAAAAATACAAAGCGTTTTAAGAGACCAACCAAAGCCTCTAGCTCAGGATGAGCATGTGCTGTTGGTCCTGAGGAGAGCTTAGAAAGCAAGCATGAGACACAGTCCCTGTGTTTGAGAAGATTTAACAGGAAAAAGAGGATAAAAATAACATCTAAGTTACCTTCCTTCGGAGGAAATACCTCAGAATTGAGATGAATGTCTTCACTATTGCAGAAGCCTATTGAAGGATTACGGACATGAGATTACTGAGTAGACATGACCTGATTCTTACTTAATGTCCTTGCATTGCAATCTTTAGAAGTTCATTCACAACTGTTGTCAGATTTCAGTTGCTAAAGGAATGAGAGCCACAGAATCCCTGACTGTGGAGCAGCAGAACCGAATAATCTCAAGAAAGAACAGGAAAGATTTTTCTAGTTAATAGCTGCAGTATTTTTTTAAAGTATAAAAAAGGAAAATGTAGTCATAAGAGGACTACCCAGAACGTCCTTATGCGGTGGGAACGGCACAAAGGCACGCGTTGTTTCTGTTTATATAGATGATCTACAAGGATTAATGTAAATAAAGAGAAATAAAAAAAAGATGGGGATTTCACCTATAAGGGAATATGGTTTTAAGTGAGGTAACACGTTTTAATTCTATTTAAAAATGCTTATTCCAAGCAGGTGTGCATCAGCTAGGAGAGGAAGGATATTATCATATTATCATGATTCCTTTTCTGTTTTAAACAAGCCTTACTTTAACTGGCAATTTGGCCTATTTTCTGTCCCTGTCATACCATATTGCACATCTGTGTATTCTGTTCTTCTGACCCTCAGTGCTCTGCAAAGCTGGAATTCAGAAAAAGCTGAGCAAAGAATTCTACACCCACAATGGGGTCTCTTCTTTCTGTTGATACGGTTTATGTGTGACAGCCTCTTGTATGGGCTGCGAGGGAATGGCTCCCAGCTGGAAAGATTCCTTTGACAGCGATCCCCTTTTAAGGAAGAATGACTGAGTGGGAAGCATCAAAGTATTGTGGTTTGGAGGTGAACAGCGATCCTGCTTTGCGAGTGTGCTTCTGTGCAAGGACTGTAGGGTCACCAGGTTAGACTCAGCCGACACTGTCCGTGTTGTCTTCCGTGGATGACCTACTGAAGCATGGGGACGGGACCATGAGGTTTACTTCCATCCTCTCCGGTAGTGGTCGTCTGCCCCAAAACGGAAATATTCTCTGTCTTGAGAAAATGAAGTCTTCTGAATTAAATGGATCAGTGTGAATCTTCTACATTTGATGTCTTGACCCTTTTGTTGTTGTTGTTCAGTCGCTCAGTCGTGTCCGACTCTGCGACCCCATGGACCGCAGCACGCCAGGCCTCCCTGTCCCATCACCAACTCCCGCAGTTTACTCAAACTCATGTCCATCGAGTCGATGATGCCATCCAGCCATCTCATCCTCTGTCGTCCCCTTCTCCTCCTGCCCTCGGTCTTTCCCAGCATCAGGGTCTTTTCAAATGAGTCGGCTCGTCACATCAGATGGCCAAAGTATTGGAGTTTCAGCTTCAGCATCAGTCCTTCCAATGAATATTCAGGACCAATTCTTTTTAAGATTGACTGGATTGATCTCCTTGCATTCCAAGGGACTCTCAAGAGTTTTCTCCAACACCACAGTTCAAAACCATCAATTCTTCAGCTCTCAGCTTTCTTTATAGTCCAACTCTCACATCCATACGTGACTACTGGAAAGACCTCAGCTTTCGCTAGACGGACCTTTGTCAGCAAAGTAGCATCTCTGCTTTTCAATACCCTGTCTAGGTTTGTCATAGCTTTTCTTCCAAGGAGTAAGCAACTTTTAATTTCATGGCTGCAGTAAAAAAAAAAAAAAAAATTATTTTGGGAGCAGTTAATTCAGAAATATTGTGGGAAAAAATGAATAATTCTCTGGAAGAGTAAGGTAGAATACTTTTTAAAAAATTTCTGGTTCAGAAGACGCACTTTCAGGCAATATTACAATAATAGTCTTGTTAACTTCATTCCTTGAACATGGGATTTTTATTTTAGTATTATTAAATAATTGGAAAACAAATTCTGAAAATGTTTTACAATGTATTTTGCCTGCCTCATAAATGAGAAGTGTATAATTCAATGGAAGATGTCAAATTAACCAACAGGCAAGGGCCTAGTTCATAGCCTATAGATTGCACCAGTCATGGAAACAGAACTTTACTTGATGTCTTGTCTTTGGTCCAATCTCGAGTGTGTAGCTTCTGAATAAGGAGCTCACAAAAATCCAGCTTACTCACTCTGGCTAAGACTGAGAGTTTCTCAACAGAAGAAACAGGAACACTAGCTGCATTTGGGTAGGGCAGTTCTTTGTAGGTATTTCGAATCAATGGCTTTGTTAATTTGTGTTCTCCTGCATTTCTGCTGTGCTCTCCCGTGTTGTTATTGTTTTCTTTTTAATGTTACGAAGTCAGTTCTGCTACTTCAGAGCATTAACCACAGCAAGCATTTTCAAAGGTTTCCAAAACTATTTGTCATGTCTTAGAAAACAAGCTGAAACACAGATCAGCAATCAGAAAGGAATGATGGCTGTGGCTGAGGCTATGCGGCGTCTAGCATGAAAAATATAAACAATGCAATATACTTACATGCATTTGTTTCTTTTTATGTTGCAGTCTTATTTATTTCTTTGCTTAACAATACATCTTGGAAAGTTTTTCCATTTATGTATTAGTTTTCGGTTGCTGCATCACAGATTACCACAAACTTAGACACTTAAAACACCATATGTTATCTTACAGTTCTGTAGGTCAGAAGTGTAATAGACTCACAGCATGAATAGACTCACACAGTTCCCAGACCAAGGTATCATTAGGGCTGTGCTTCTCTCTGGAGGCTCGGGGAAAGAAATTCCAAGCTCGTTTCTGCTTGTGACTGTCTCAATACTTGGCCTTCTCCATCTTCTCACCAGCAAAGGCACATCAGATTCTTCTCACGCTTTAGATCTGTTTCACTGACTCTTCTGCCTGCCTCTTCTGCTTCTAAAGGCTCATATGGTTACATTGGGACCATCTGGATAACCCAAGGTGATCTCTGTATTTTAAGGCAGCAGTGATTCATAATCCTAACTGCACCTGCAAAGCCTGTTTGCCGTGCTGCATGGCATGTTCACCGTCCTAAGACTGGAGCGTAGAGCATTCTTTGGGACCATGATTCTGTCTATCGTATTTTAATACGTATTTTAAATTCCACCTTGTTTCTGGTGTAGAAACAGACTGTAAGACACAGAAGAGGGTTAAAGAAAGAGATTAACGGTGCAGGTCTTGCTGCAAACATTTTGAAATTAGATGTGTAAAACTCTCAGATTTCTCATCTGCCACCTAAAGAGGCTAAATCATTTGTGTTGAATAGGTACAAATGTGGTTTCTCATCTCTGTAACTCTGACTGTGAAGATGATATGACTGTTCTAGATGCAACAGCGGGTTGTCCACGAGCCAATGTTCAAAAAGTCACTTCTCGGGTACTAATCAGAAATCAACACCTCAGAAGTGAGGAACACAGTAAAACAAATGCATAATGCTATGCATTTAAGATGACATTTTTGGGGGTAATATATAACTTGTGTTTTGTTGTTTGAAACCTATTTTATTTGCCACGATTTTATATGGTCTTTTACTCAAAAAGAAGTATGTGGTTTACAAGACACTAAGGAAATGGCAATGCACTCCAGTACTCTCGTCTGGGAAATTTCATGCATAGAGGAGCCTGGCAGGTACAGTCCATGGGGTTGCAAAGAGTTGGACATGATCTACAGAATAAAATCAACAACCATACATACTGTGCATATATATTTTTCTTCAATGAACAGCTTGAAACTAAAGAAGCAAAATCAGTTAATTAATAAATCATATTGTTTATAAACTTACCAAATTGCTTGTCTCATTGGTTAATGCACAACCATAATTGTAAAACACTCCCGTTCACTGATATGTAAAGCTGTTACGATTCCACATGCATTCATATATGATAAATGTATGTGTTGCAGTTAAAAAGCACAAAATTTATCAGACAGACCCCAATTACTAAGGCTGAGACTATTTTAGGTTTACTGACTTCTGGTTTTATTGATGGAAAAATGAGATGAGTTAGGCAACTCATCCAAATTCATCCAACTAGAAAATATAGGAATAAAGATGGGAGACTATGGAATCATTTAAAAATTGGTGTTTTTAAATGCTATGTCCATAGTTTCAGTAATAATATATTTCATAGAATTATAATAAAGTTTTTTTCTAAATGTCACAAATGGGTCACAAAATTATTTACTTAACAACCATTTTTGAGATCATGCATGTGCTAAGCATTGGGCTACAAAGATGAAAAGATATTATTCTCAAAGGGGATATAAAGACAATTAGATTAATAAAAGATGGGATGAGACTGTGGTGAGATAGTTGCACACAACAAAAACTGGTTTTTGCTTTCTGCATGTTCAACACTCTTTTTGGTCCAGGTTGTTTAATATAACTTAATAGTAAAGGATAGAGGAAAGAATAAAATATTCCTGCTTTATAAAAAAGATCTTAGTAAACTTTTCAAACCAATTCATTAATTATAAGTCTACTAGTATACTAAAGGGGCTTGGATTTTTTTTTTTTTTTTTTTGAGCTTATTGTTGAATATCCAGGATTCTTGTGAACTGGTTATTGTTGGGACCACCCCCATATGCACCTTAATCACATATTGATTATTTTGAATTAAATTTACTTAAGATATGGCCAAACTGAAAGCGAAAGTCGCTTAGTGGTGTCCGACTCTTTGCGACCCCATGGATTATAAAATATATATAAAGTGATAGTGAAAGTCGCTTAGTGGTATCCAACTCTTTGTGACCCCATGGATTATAAAATATATATAAAGTGAAAGTGAAAGTTGCTTAGTGGTGTCCGACTCTTTGCGACCCCATGGATTATACCGTTCACGGAATTCTCCAGGCCAGACTACTGGGGAGGGTAGCCTTTCACCTTCTCAGGGGATCTTCCCAACCCAGGGATCGAACCTGGGTCTCCCACATTGCAGGGGGATTCTTTACCAGCTGAGCCACAAGGGAAGCCCAAGCATACTGAAGTGGGTAGCCTATCCCTTCTCTAGCGGATCTTCCCAACCCAGGGATTGAACCTGGGTCTCATGCATTGCAGGCGGATTCTTTACCAACTGAGCTATCAGGGAAGCTCAATATATGGCCAAAGCAAAAAGGATACTCTAACCCTTTCTATCTCCCTGAAAGCAGGAAATTAATAAATCCATACACACACTTGCAACTGTACCTACGTATATGCGTGTATGTTTACTTACACATACATGTGTGTATATGTATACACATATACAGCCGTACGTCTGTGTGGGCGTATATACGCTACATGTAGACGTCTAGGTATGCGTACATATGTATGTATACACGTGTACATACACGTGTGCATATACACAGGCGGATATGTGTGCATATGTAAGCATGCACGTACGTGTCCGCACATGCGTACACACACACACCTGTGCGTATACATCACACGTACACACACGCACACACACGTGTGCATCTATATGCGTTTACACGCCCGTGTTTACTTAAATGTAGGTGTGTATATCTATGTATAGGCACATATGAGCATGTGTATTCATGCGCGTGCATATCCGTGTACGTATGTGTATAGATGCCTGTGCATACGTATATACACGCAAGCATACATGCACACTTTAAACGCCTAGGCATATACGTGCACGCACAGACACATGCGTGTACGTGAGCATGCATGCCCTTCGTACGTACTTGTTTATACGCATGTGTGCACGTATATATAGATGCGAATATGTGTCCGTATACATATGTACATGCGTATATGCACATGTGCGCGCGCTCTCTCTCTCTCTCTCTCTCTCTCTCCCTTTCTTTCTCTCTCTCTCTGTCTCTCTCTCTCTCTGCCTCTCTCTCTCCCCCTCCCTCCCTCCCTCCCTCCCTCCCTCTGACTTTTAAGCTGCCAGAGCAGTTCTACGACTTGACTTTCCTGCCTGGTGGTTTTGTTTCATTTGGTTTCGGTTCTACTTCAAAAAGTTATGCATTCGTTGACTTGGCTGTTGTCATGGAATCCGGGGCTTATTTAGCGGATCCCTATTGACTCGGTCCTGCCCACCACGCCCCTCAACCCCACCCCCGCAGCCCTGCCACCCCAGACCGCCCGGCCGCCCGCCTTTCCGGTGTTTGTGGCCAGTGATCTTGAAATCCACGTTCTCCTGACCTCAAGTGCACTTTCCCCACCCACCCGCGCTTGCTTGCGTTTGTTGTCTTTGGACTTGGTCACGGTCTCTACCCAGGTTGAGTTTTGTTTTCTCTTGTTGGGGGTCCGAGTGTCTCCTTCGTTTCCTTTCTTGCTCCTGGGCTTGCGTGTCTGTGTCTGTGTCCGCTTTCGAAAGTCCTGCTTTGTTCTCCGAGCAGCGCTTGCCTGGTTTCCCTTTGCCGGTCGGTCCCTCCCTCCCTCCCTCCCTCCCCTCCTCCCCTCCTCCCCTCCGTCCCTCCGTCCCTCCTCCCCTCCCTCCCTCCCTCCCTCCCCCCCTCCTCCCCTCCGTCCCTCCTCCCCTCCCTCCCTCCCTCCCTCCTCCCCTCCCTCCCTCTCTCTCTCACTCCCTCTTTTGGGGGGAGGGGGTCCGGGGGAGCCCGGGATGTCACTGGTGCCCCTCTCTCGGCCCCCGAGCCCCCGCCGCCGGCGTCTCCGTGGAATGTCCCCCCACCACCCTGGAATCGCGTGGGGGGAGCGCGTCTCCTTCGGGGCAGCCTCCTGAGGAGATAGTTCCCCGCTCCTCTCGCTTCCTCTGCGGCCGGGGTCGCGTCGCGTCGCGTCGCGTGGCTCGGAGGCGGAGGAGGCTCCGGCCCGAGCTCGGGCGTTTGGGCGGCCGGCGACAGCGACCCGTCCTCGGGACGGTCGAGCCGGTTGTCGGGAGCCACCTGGCGGCCGCTTTTATATCGTCCCTCCCCTCCGGAGCTTCGGCGAGACCTTCAGGAGGATTGTGACTCAGCCGCCGGGCCCGAGGCAGTGCTCGCAGAGACCGGCTATGCTGGCGGTGACAGTCCCGGTGACACCGAGGCCTAGGGACGTCCTGCTGTCGCCGGAGATTGGTTCTCTAGGGTTCTGGGGAGGGTGACCGTCGCGGCGCTCCAGAGCCAGGCTGTGGGGCGGCCTGGCCGGGTCGACCAGCATCTCCCCGTGCCCCTCCGGCCGTTGGAGACGGACCGGCCGGGCCCTACCTGGGCCGGACCGCCGAGGTGGGCATGGAGAGGGTCTTCCCTGCCCGGAGCGCCTGGACTCGGACTCGGCGGTCCTGCGTCCTCCCGGGTCGCCCTCAGGAGCGTTTGCTTCGCCCTCGGCCCCGCTCCGGAGGTGGGGACCGGCCCGGACTGTGGCGTGGAGGTCGGCGGAGGGCGCGGCTGGGTCCGGGCCCTCGGGTTCTGTCTGACCGAGGTGTTCTCCGCGTCGCACCCCGGAGGTGGGGACCCGTCCGCCGGAGTCGTGAGGGGTGACCGGCAGAGGACGGCCGGCGCGGGCGCGTGTGCGGTCCCCCGGTGGGGTCCGGTCGCCTGAGGCGTCTCCCGGCACGCATGCCTTTTCTTTTCTCCAAGTCCCGATAGGTCCGGAGACGTGGATGGACCGGGCCCTGCTTCCGCGGGTGGCCGGGGAGGGCGCGCTCGACCCTTCAGCGTGCCCTCGTGGGTCTCGGTCGTCGGACGCGACGTTTTCTCACCCCTCCCCAACTCCCTGAATCCCGGTCATTCAGGAGGTGGGTGGGGACCGGCTCGAGCCGTCCTGGGTGCCCTGTGTAGGACGGTCTGGGCCCCGGGCGTGGGCCCTGGTCGGGGCCCGCTCGTCTTGTTGGAGGCGCCCCGCTGAAGGTTCTTTTTTCTTGATGCACATCGAAGTCAAATCCCCGTTCGGAGACTCGGACGGACCGGTACGCCTACCCGTGTGGGCGAAGCGGGGAGGGAGTCTCCGGCCAGCTCCCTCTCCCTTGGCGTCCGCGCCCCCACTTTTGCCACCACGCGGCCCCCTCCCCTCCCCCTACCCCCTCAAGTCGACCATCTGGCCCCCGAGAGCTCCAGGCCTGGTGTTCATGGGATAGTGCTGGGGACAGGTGGCCGGGTCAAGGTTCCGGGGTCCCTCCCTGCGAGTCGTAGATGGGCCCGCTGTTGTCTGCTGTCATTTTGTCGCCCAAAATAGGTATTTTTTGCCACCAGGTAAGCGCTGACACGGTCTCGTTTGGTGTCTGTCACCGAGAACTTTGGGTCTCTGGATGCACGCGGGGCTCTGGGCCTGTGGGCCGCCAGCTGGCGCCTGGTTCGGCCTTTGCTGCTGGAGCCGCCCGCCTGGTCCTGTGCGCCAGCTTCTGTGTGGTGTCGTCTGGCCGACCCAGCTAGTGGTGCCGCCTCTGGGCGACCCGAGAGCGGTGGGGCGAGGCGGTGTGGGTCTTTGGCCCTGTGCTTCCCGCTGCGGGCACCCGGTGATGGCTGGGATGAACCCCGCCCTGTAGGCTCCGTACCACGTGTCAGGCGTTCTCCTCGGGTCGTGGGCCGCCCTTGCTTGAGGTGTGGGGTTGTGGGCACGGAGAAGGGGAGGTTGCAAGTGAGATTTAAAGCGAGCCGTCTGGTGACTCTCCTCGCCTCTGCCTTCTCCCGCCCCACCCTCCACCTTGGCTCAACTGAGGGGTGTGGTCGTTCTCTCCCGGGCCGGGCCTAAGCTGTGCCGCAGGAGGGACGGGCGTTCCCAGTGAACGTGTCCGCTCTTGTCGGTCTATCCGCGGGGCCCCTCGCATGTCTTTCCCCCTTGCACGTCGGGCAGGGTGAGGAAGGCAGGGGTTGGGGTGTGGCCTCCGGCCCTGACCTTCAGTCTCCCGTCCCCAGCCTTGGGGTGCCTAGTGGGGGCCGTTGGGCTTTGGACACAGCAGGTGCGCTTGCTTCGCCTTCCTGGTGTGTGCCCCGCGAGCGGCCCTCCCTACGGTGGGGAAGGCTGTGCCGCTGCCATGCCGCGTGCCCCCGCATGGGTGTGTGAGCATGCCTCGTTGGACCCTTGGTGGTGCCCCTGGAGTGCTCCAGGTCGTCCCTCAGGTGCCTGAGGCCGAGTGGTGGTGTCGTTTTCCCTTAACCGTGTGTCCTCCTTGGGTCCCTGCCACGGTGGTGTGCGCGTGTCCCATGGGGGGGTTCGAGACGGTAAGAGAAGCATTGTGTGCTCCCCTCGTTGTGGCGGCTGATGGGTGAGGCCTTGCATGGGGCCCTGACCCGCGCACACGCTTCTGTGTGGTGGCCCGCTTACCTATGCGGCAGACTCCTCCCGCCCAGTGGAGTGGCGGCTCCTGGTGTGCCTCCGTGGGCCCGAAGGAGAGACAATTGGGTGAGGGGGACGGTGCGTCCTCGGTGAGAAAGCCTTCTCTAGCGATCCGAGAGGGAGCCTTAGGGTACCGGACCCCCCAGCTGCTGCCCCTCCCGAGTGCGCAGTGGCCACCGTGGCGACTGCCAGAGCACGTGGGCAGAAAACCCCTCTCCCCTCTGTGGGGAAGGGGTGTGATGGGTGCGCCGGCCCCGCGGTGGGGCCGTGTGCTGCTTTTGTTGCCTACTGCGGCCCGCGCCTCCCCCCTCTGAGTTGGGGGAGGGTCCCCCCGGGCCCCGCCGGGTGTCTGGCGAGTGGGGGGCCGTGCGTGTGCTGTGTGCGCGCAGCCGGCCCCGTGGTGTGAGCCCAGTGGGAAGGGGGGGTTGGGGTGCGACTGCCTGGTCGGCCCCGGCTCCCCCAGCCCCGCAGCTGTGGTGAGGAGGAGCCTGTCGTGCCCGCCCTTGCCCCTGAGCCGCAGCCGGTGGCGGTGTGGTGGGCCCAGTCCGGGCCGCCCTCGCTCGAGAGTGTGTCCCCAGGGTGTTGAGCCTCGGGGTCAGACTTGGAAGACGGATCTGTTGAGGATGGATGGAGGAAGGTGGGTGGACGGCACGCCGGCCCTGGCTGTGGGGCTGGGGTGTGGGGCCCGGTCCAGGGATGGCCAGGAACGGCCGGCGTCCCAGGTGTCGTGGGACCACCCTCGTGTGTGGGTGGCGGTGGGATCTCGCGCTGGCTTTCCTGGTGGCCCGGCTGTGTCCTGGTGTTTTCTGGTCTCCAGGCGGCGCCCTCGCCCCCGTCCTGTGACGCGTGCTTGCCGGCCCCTCCCCACCGCTGCCGGCCTTCCTCCTCGTCCCGCGCGTGCGACCCCCTGTGTCCCCTTCCACCACCGTTCCCCGCGGTCTGGGACCGAGCCCCCCTCGCCTCACGTGGGTGTCGCCTCCCGGTCTCCGTCGGCCGGGGGCGTCCTCGGGTGCGGCAGGGCCCTCGGAGCCCTGAGAGGGGGGCTGGGCGTGGAGAGACTTGGCGCGCACAGCAGGGTTGCGCGTGTGAGGGCTGTGGGGGCCGCCGGTACGCAGCGGGAGAGTGTTCTCCCGGGCCGGATGCGGCTCTGGGTGTAGGGTTGGCGGTGGGCGTGACGCCCCGTGAGGGGTGCGCCCTCTACCCCCGCGCGGGGGGTTGGGTGGGGGTGGACTGAGAGGCCAGTTTGTCGTTCTGGGTGTGCCTCGGGACCGCCCCTGTGCTGGGAGGCCTCTGGCGGTGCGATACCGCGGTGCGCCCTGGTGGCTGACTCGCTTCCCCCGGGTCGTTTTGAGCCATCCCCGTCGCTGTGGCGCGCGGCCACCCCCGCCTCCACCGCCGGTTCTGTGGCGTTGGTGTCACGTGGCCGCACCACGTCCGTGCCCCTCCCCGTCCGTCCGTCCGCCTCGGTCCGCTCCCCATCTGCTGCTCCCCGGGGCCGCGCCCTGGCGTGTCTCGCTTTCCCGGGCCTGCCGCGGCCCCGATCCGTTGCCCGCTTTGCCGCCGCCACCTGTCCGCCGACGTCGTCGCGGGCTGGGCGAGGGGAGGCGCCCGCGGCCCCCCACGATCCTACCACGCGCCCCCTGCTCCGATGCGCTCTCCCGAGCGCGGGCCGGTCGCCGTGTCCTCGCTGCACGGCGTCCCCCACCCCTCTGGGGTGGGCGGGACGGACGGGCGCTTGAGGGCGCGTCGGCCGTCCGCGGCGTGGCCCGGCCGGGGGGGCCCGGCTCCCGGGGCCGACGGGGCGGGCGGGCCCGCGACGGAAGGGGTGGGGTGTGGAGGAGGAGGGGGGCCCCTCGCGCCCCTCCCCTCGTTCCTCCACGCGGTGGCGGCCGGCGCGGCGCGTTGTGTCTCTCCTGGACCGAGGGTTGTGTGCGCGATCGGGCGTCTTCGCCGGCGGGTGTGGGGCCGGTGGGTCGGGTGCGCGCCTTCCCGACCACACCCCCTTCTCCCCGCTTCCTCGCCTCGCGGGTCTTCTGGGCTCGCCCGCTGCCACAGCTCGCCCGCGTCCTGAGCCACCATCCCCTCTGCTCCCGGCACACACGGCTCCTCGTGCTCGCTCCCCTACCTGGTTGATCCTGCCAGTAGCGTATGCTTGTCTCAAAGATTAAGCCATGCATGTCTAAGTACGCACGGCCGGTACAGTGAAACTGCTAATGGCTCATTAACTCAGTTATGGTTCCTTTGGTCGCTCGCTCCTCTACTTGGATAACTGTGGTAATTCTAGAGCTAATACATGCCGATGGGAGCTGACCCCCTTCGCGGGGGGATGCGTGCATTTATCAGATCAAAACCAACCCGGTCAGCCTCCTCCCGGCCCCGGCCGGGGGGCGGGCGCTGGCGGCTTTGGTGACTCTAGGTAACCTCGGGGCGATCGCACGCCCCCCGTGGCGGCGACGAACCATTTGAACGTCTGCCCTATCAACTTTTGATGGTAGTCGCTGTGCCTACCATGGTGACCACGGGTGACGGGGAATCAGGGTTCGATTCCGGAGAGGGAGCCTGAGAAACGGCTACCACATCCAAGGAAGGCAGCAGGCGCGCAAATTACCCACTCCCGACCCGGGGGGAGGTAGTGACGAAAAGTAACAATACAGGACTCTTTTGAGGCCCTGTAATTGGAATGAGTCCACTTTAAATCCTTCTGCGTTGATCCCTTGGAGGGCAAGTCTGGTGCCAGCAGCCGCGGTAACTCCAGCTCCAATAGCGTATATTAAAGTTGCTGCAGTTAAAAAGCTCGTAGTTGGATCTTTGGAGCGGGCGGGCGGTCCGCCGCGAGGCGAGCCACCGCCAGTCCCCGCCCCTTGCCCTCTCAGCGCCCCCTCAATGCTCTTAGCTGAGTGTCCCGCGGGGCCCGAAGCGTTTACTTTGAAAAAATTAGTGTTCAAAGCAGGCCCGAGCCGCCTGGATACCGCAGCTAGGAATAATGGAATAGGACCGCGGTTCTATTCTGTTGGTTTTCGGAACTGAGGCCATGATTAAGAGGGACGGCCGGGGGCATTCGTATTGCGCCGCTAGAGGTGAAATTCTTGGACCGGCGCAAGACGGACCAAATCAAGAACCAAAGTCGGAGGTTCGAAGACTATCGGATACCGTCGTAGTTCCGACCATAAACGATGCCGACTGGCGATGCGGCGGCATTATTCCCATGACCCGCCGGGCAGCTGCCGGGAAACCAAAGTCTTTGGATTCCGGGGGGAGTATGGTTGCAAAACTGAAAAAGGAATTGACGGAAGGGCACCACCAGGAGTGGAGCCTGCGGCTTAATTTGAGTCAACACGGGAAACCTCACCCGGCCCGGACACGGACAGGATTGACTGATAGCTCTTTCTCGATTCGGTGGGTGGTGGCGCATGGCCGTTCATGGTTGGTGGTGCGATTTGTCTGGTTAATTCCAATAACGAACGAGACTCTGGCATTTTAACTAGTTACGCGACCCCTGAGCGGTTGGCGTCCCCCAACTTCTTAGAGGGACAAGTGGCGTTCAGCCACACGAGATTGTGCAGTAACAGGTCTGTGATGCCCTTAGATGTCCGGGGCTGCACGTGCGCTACACTGACTGGCTCAGCGTGTGCCTACCCTACGCCGGCAAGCGCAGTTAACCTGTTGAACCCCATTCGTGATGGGGATCGGGGATTGCAATTATTCCCCATGAACGAGGAATTCCCAGTAAGTGCGGGTCATAAGCTTGCGTTGATTAAGTCCCTGCCCTTTGTACACACCGCCCGTCGCTACTACCGATTGGATGGTTTAGTGAGGCCCTCGGATCGGCCCCGCCCGGGGTTGGCCCACGGCCCCGGCGGAGCGCTGAGAAGACGGTCGAACTTTATCTAGAGGAAGTAAAAGTAACAAGGTTTCCGTAGGTGAACCTGCGGAAGGATCATTAACGTGGTCGGTTCCGAGAGCGGCGCGGTGGCCTCGCCTCGAACCGCTCGGCTCGCGAGCCTCTCCTCCACCCGTGCGGCGCGGGATGTGAAGGGAAAAAAGGGGTTAGAGGGAGAGATACCCCCCCACGCATGGAAGGCGCCCCGCCCTGGTTGGTCGTGTCCGGTGGGTGTCCCTTCCCCGGTGCTTTGGGGACAAAGGGGTGCGCGAGAAGGTTGTTGGGGCAGCGTGCCGGAGCTTGGGGGTTGGGTTTGGGAAAGGCGGCCCTCCTCCTTCCTGCCCCGCTGGCCGCCCTCCGCGCCCTCCATTCTTCCCCGGCCGGGTCGGTGGCGTCGTCTCCCGGGGGGGTGTGTTGTGTCCCTCTTCCCGCCTGGACCCTCCCCGCCACGTCCCTCGAGGTTGGGTTTGGGGTGTGGGAGTGGGGGCGCTCCCTGTGCCCCCACCCCGACCCCACCCCATGTGCCTTCGCCCGTGGCGCCGGCCACGACTGCCTTCCTTTCCCCACCGGCCTGCGGTACTGCACGTTGTGGATCCTCCGGTCGAGTCTCATGGGCTGTGCGGCGTGACGGGTTGGCGGCTCCCCGTCGCGGGGTCTGCTCGCCTTGCCCCGTCGCCTCCCGCTGCAAGCCCTGGACTGGGTCTGCCTCGGCCGGTCGCCGGTCGTCCGCTGCTCTGGGCCTGCCGCGCGGTCGCCAGGCACCTCCACACGCCCGCCCTCCGAGCCTCGGGGCTTTCTCCCACCCCCACCCCCAACCACGTCTCCTGCGGCTGTATGTCCGTTTCTCTCGCCCTCTCGGCACCCCCCGTTACCGCTGTCGTGTGTCCCCTTGCCTGCTTGGCGCCACGCTTCCCGTTGGAGCCCCTTCCCTCTGCCCTCGGTGGTGGGGGGAAGGGTGCCTGGGAACGCGGGCGCGGGTTAGGGGGGCCCTGGTGGACGGGGTCCCGGGAAAGGAGCCCGGGGTGTGCGAGGTGGGGGGGAAGAGGAGAGCTGTGCCCCGTTCCGGGAACGTGTGGAGTTTGGTCGTCTGGCGTCGGCGGGGGCCCTCTGGGAGCGGTCGGACCGGTGCACGGTGAGGCCCCGATGCGTCACGGGCCGGCAGCGCCAAGGCCCGCGGGCGGCCGCGTGTGTGTGGGGGATGCGGTGGTTTTGGTGGTCGACGTCGGGGCGGTGGCCCGTGGGGCGCGCCGTGCCCCTCGCCCGCCTCCCCCTTTCCAGGTACCTAGCGCGTCCCGCCGCGGAGGTTTAAAGACCCCTGGGGGGTCGCCCGTCCGCCTTGGGGTCGTGGCGGTCGGGCCCGCCGGGAGTCGGGAGGTGCCTCCCATCTCCCTCAGACTCCGCCGTCCCCATGAGGGGCCGGGGTGGCGCGTGGCGTGGCGCGCCACGGTCACTGCCACTGCGGCCGTCGGGAGGGGGCTACCCGGCGATCGTTGTGTGGGCCGCGGCCGTGTGCGGTGCGCGCGCCCCCCCGCCTCCCTGGGGGAGGGTAGGGATTCCCCGGGCGCCTGTGGGGTGTCCGAGCCCGCCTCGGCGGGTCGGCGCTGGATGCACCGTTGTGTGAAACCTTTCCCAACCCCTCAGGTCTGCTGTTTTTCTCTGACTTGGACCGGTCAGAGGCAACCCCCCTCCACCCAGCTCTCAGCTCCCACCTCCGGGAA